>NC_065597.1:1576700-1875700 GCF_024542745.1 Macaca thibetana thibetana
TCTCAGGATCCACAGAAACAGTGATTTCAAACCACTTTATACAAAGGATGATTTATATCAATGAGATGAATACACACATCACAAGGCAGTTGCTCCAAAAACTTCTCTCCAGTTTTCATTGGAAGACGTTTCTTTCTCACCACAAGCCTCCGGGCACCACTTAATATCACTTCACAAATTCCTCAAAGACAGAGTTTCCAAACTGTTCAACGTAGTGTAACCTTTAACACTCTGAAATGAATGTACACATCAGAGAGCAGTTTCATGGAACGCTTTGTTTCTTTCTGGGTTTTATTTCTGTATATTTCACTTTTCACCATAATCTTCAATGCACTGCCAAATGTCACTTTTTCAGTTTTAGAGGAACAGCGTTCAAACACTGCCTTATGACAAAAGAGGTATAATTCCGTAAGTTGAATGCACACATCACAAAGCAGTTTGTCAGAATGTTTCTCTCCAGTTTTTGTCTAAACATATTTCCTATTTTCCCACAGGCCTAAATGTGCTCCCGAATGTCCCTTCGGGAATCCGTCCATGATGCAGTTTCTAAACTGCATAAAATAAAGAAAGTTTTATCTTTGTGAGATGAATAGACACGTCTATCGCAATGCAGTTTCACTGAAAGCTTCTTTCTGGTTTTTGTCTGAGGATATTTCCTTTTTCACCATTGCCGTCTATATACATCCGAATGTCACCTGGTAGCTTTTTCTGCAAACGGGATTCCCCAATCCTCTATGAGAACAAAAGCATAACTCTGTGAGTTGAATGCACACGTCCAAAGCAACTCCTCAGAAATCTCCTCTCCAGTGTCCATCTGAAGATATTTCCGTTTTCACCATAAGCCTCAAAGCTCTCGTGATTATCCCTTAGCTGAGTAACCTAAAACAGAGTTAGAATAGTGCTCAATGAAAATAGAAGTTTTACTCTACAAGTGGAATTCACGTGACCTAGAGCAGTTTCACAGAAAGTTTCCTTCTGGTTTTTATCGGAGGGTACTTCTTTTTCAGCATATTATTAAGAATGTTCCCAAATGTCCTTTCTCAGGTTCCACAGAAACAATGATTTCAAAGTGCTCAAACCAAAGAATGATTTAGCTCAAAGGGATGAATACACACATCACAAAGCAGTTGCTCTGAAAGATTCTCTCCTATTTTTGTCGGAAGACGTTTCCTTTCTCACCACAAGCCTCCGGGTGTCACTTAATAGCCCTTCAGAGATTACTCAAAGACAGAGTTTCCAAACTGGACAACGTAATGTAAGCTTTAACTCACTGAAATGAATGCACACTTCAGAGAGCAGTTTCTTGGAATGCTTCTTTCTGGGTTTTATTTCAGGATATTTCACTTTTCGCCATAGTCTTCAATGCCCTACAAATTATCACATTTTCACTATTAGAGGAACAGTGCTCAAACACTGTCTTATGAGAAAAGAGGAATAACACCCTGAGTGGAATGAACACATCACAAAGCAATTTCTCAGAAAGCTTCTCTCCAGTTGTTATCTGAAGATATCTCCTTTTTCACCGTACACCTGAATGTACTCTCGAATGTCCCTTCGTGAATCCGTCCATGACGCAGTTTCAAAACTGCGTAATAGAAAGAAAGTTTTATCTATGTGAGATGAAGAGACATATCTATCACAAAGCAGTTTCACAGAAAGCTTCTTTCCAGTTTTTGTCTGAGGATTTTTCCTTTTTCACTATAGCCATCCATATATTCGCGAATGTCCCCTGGTATCTTTTTATCCAAACGGGATTCCCAATCATCTATGAGAAGAAAAGTAAAACTCTGTGAGTGGAATGCACACGTCACAAAGCACCTCCTCGGAAATCTTCTCTCCAGTAAATATTTGAAGATATTTTCGTTTTCACCGTAAGCCTCAAAGTGCTCCCTAGTATCACTAAGCTGTCTCACCTAAAACAGTGTTAGAATACTGCTCAATGAAACCAGATTCTTAAATGTGTGAGTGGACTTCACATGACCTAGATCAGTTTCACAGAATGTTTCCTTCTGGTTTTTATCAGAGGGTATTACTTTTTCAACATATTCTTAAGAGCGTTCCCGAATATTCTTTCTCAGGTTCTACAGAAACAGTGATTTCAAACTGCTCAATTGAAAGAATGATTTAACTCCATGAGATGAATACAGACATCACAAAGCAGTTGTTCATAGAGCTTCTCTCCAGTTTTCATCAGAAGACATTTCCATTCTCACCACAAGCCTCTGGGAGTCACTAAATAGACCTTCAAAGATTCCTGAAAGCCAGAGTTTCCAAATTGGGCAATGAAATGTAAGCTTTAACTCTCTGAAATGAATGCATACATCAGAGAGCCGTTTCTTGGAACGCTTCTTTCTGAGTTTTATTTCAGGATATTTCACTTTTCACCACAGCATTTAATGTGCTGTAAAATTTCACTTTTTCACTTTTACAGGAACAGTGTTCAAACACTGCCTTATGAGAAAGGAGGTATAACTCCCCGAGTGGAACGCACACATCACAAACCAGTTTCTCATGAAGCTTCTCTCCAGTTTTTATCTGAAGATATTTCCTATTTTTCCACAGTTCTGAACGTGCTCATGAATGTCCCTTTGCGAGTCCATCCATGACGTAGTTTCAAAACTGCGTAAAGAAAGAAAATTTTATCTATGTGAGATGAATAGACATATTTATCACAAAGCAGTTTTACAGAGAGCTTCTTTCCAGTTTTTGTCTGAGGATATTGACTTTTTCAATATAGCCATCCATGAACTCTCGAATGTCCCCTGGTTACTTTTTCTCCAAACGGGATTCACCAATACTCCATCAGAAGAAAAGTATAATTCTGTGAATGGAATGCACACGTCACAAAGCATCTCCTCAGAAATCTTCTCTCCAGTTTTTATCTGTAGATACTTCCTTTTTCACTGTATGCCTCAAGGCGCTCCTGATTATCACTCGCAGATTAAACAAAACCAGTGTTAGAATACTGCTCAATGAAAACAGAAGCTTAACTGTGTGAATGGATTTCACATGACCTAGAACAGTTTCACAGAAAGTTTCCTTCTGCTTTTTATCAGAGGGTATTTCTTTTTCAGCATATTCCTAAAAGGGTTCCCAATGTCCTTTCTCAGGTTCCACAGAAACAGTGATTTTGAACTGCTCAATCCAAAGAATGATTTAACTCTATGAGACGAATACACACACAACAAAACATTTGCTCAGAAAGCTTCTTTCCAGTTTCCACTTGAAAACGTTTCCTTTCTCACCAGAAACCTCCGGGCGCCACTTAATATCTCTTCACAGATTCCTCAAAGGCAGAGTTTCCAAACTGGGCAACGTAGTGTAAGCTTTAACTCTCTGAAATGAATGCACACCTCAGAGAGAAGTTTCTCGGAATGCTTCTTTCTGGGTATTATTTCAGGGTATTTCACTTTTCACCATAGTCTTCAATGAACTGCAAAATATCGCTTTTTCAGTATTACAGGAACAGTGTTCAATCACTGCCTTATGAGAAAAGAGGTACAATTCCCTGAAAGTAATGCACACTTCACAAAGCAGTTTATCAGAAAGTTTCTCTCCAGCTTTTATCTGAAGATATCTCCATTTTCACTATACGCAAGAATGTGCTCCCATATGTCCCTTTGCAAATCCGTCCATGAGACAGTTTCAAAACTGCATAACAGAAAAAAAGTTTTATCTATGTGACATGAATAAACATATCTATCACAAAGCAGTTTCACAGAAAGCTTCTTTCCAGTTTTCATCTGAGGATATTTCCTTTTTCACCATAGCTGTCCATAGACTCCCGAATGTCCCCTGGTAGCTTTTTCTCCAAACGAGATTCCCCTATCTTCTATGAAGAGAAAAGTAAAACTCTCTGAGTGGAATGCACACGTCATGAAGCAGCTCCTCAGAAATCTTCTCTCCAGTATCTATCTTAAGATATTTCCATTTCGACTGTAAACTTCAAAGCGCTCCTGAGTATCCCTTAGCTGACTAACCCAAAACAGTGTTAGAATACTGCTCAATGAAAACAAAAGCCTAAGTGTGTGAGTGGACTTCACATGACCTAGAACAGTTTCACAAAATGTTTCTTTCTGGTTTTTATCAGAAGATATTTGTTTTTCTGTATATTCTTAAGTGTGTTCTCAAATGTCCTTTCTCGGGTTCCACAGAAACAGTGATTTCAAACTGCTCAATCCAAAGAATTATTTAAATCTATGAGATGAATACACACATCCCAAAGCAGTTGCTCCGAAAGCTTCTGTCCAGTTTTCATCAGAAGACATTTCCTTTCTCACCACAATCTTCCGAGCGCCACATAATATCCCTTCACAGATTCCTCAATGACAGAGTTTCCAAACTCAGGAACGTACTGTGAGCTTTAACACTGTGAAAGGAATGCACATTTCAGAGACCAGTTTCTTGGAATACTTCATTCTTGGTTTTATTTCAGGAAATTTCACTTTTGGCCATAGCCTTCAATGCGCTGCATAATATCACTTTTTCAGGTTTACAGCAACAGTGTTCAAACACTGTCTCATGAAAAAAGAGGTATAACTTCCTGAGAGGAATGTACACATCAGAAAACAGTTATTTAGAAAACTTCTCTCCAGTTTTTATTTGATGATATCTCTTATTTCCCCACAGGCCTGAATGTGCTCCCGAATGTCCCTTCGTGAATCTGTCCATGACACAATTTCAAAGCTGTGTAAGAGAAAGAACGTTTTATCTATGTGAGATGAATAAACATATCTATCCCAATGCAGTTTCACAAAAAGCTTCTTTCCAGTTTTTGTCTGAGGATATTTCCATTTGCACCGTAGCCGTCCATATACTCCTGAATGTCCACTTGTAGCTTTTTCATCAAACTGGATTCCCCAATCCTCTATGAGAAGAATAGTATTACTCAGTGAATGGAATGCACATGTCACAATGCAATTCCTCGGGAATATTCTCTCCAGTATCTATCTGATGATATTTCTGTTTTCACCGTAAACCTCAAAGTGCTCCCGAGTATCCTTTAGCTGACTATGCCAAAACAGTGTTAGAGTACTGCTCAATGAAAACACAAGCTAAACTGTGTGTGTAGACTTCACATGACCTAGAGCAGTTTCACGGAAAGATTCCTTCTGGTTTTTATCGGAGGGTATTTCATTTTCAACATATTCTTAAGGGCGTTCCCAAATGTCCTTTCTCAGGTTCCACAGAAACAGTGATTTCAAACTGATCAAACCAAAGAATGATTTAACTCTAAGAGATGAATACACTCATCAGAAAGAAGTTGCTCTGAAAGCTTCTGTACAGTTTTCATCAGAAGATGTTTCCTTTCTCACCACTAGCCTCCAGGCACCACTTAATATCCCTTCACAGATTCCTCAAAAAAAGAGTTTCCAAATTGGGCAACGTAGTGTAAACTTTCTCTCTCTGAAATGAATGCACACATCAGAGAGCAGTTTCTTGGAATGCATCTTTCTGGGTTTTATTTCAGGATATTTCACTTTTCACCATAGCCTTCAATGAGCTGCAAAATATCACCTTTTCAGTATTACAGGAACAGTGTTCAAACCCTACCTTATGAGAAAAGAAGTGTAACTCCCTGAGTGGAATGCACACATCATGAAGCAGTTTCTCAGAAAGCTTCTCACCAGTTTTTATATGTAGATATTTTCTATTTCCTCACAGTCCTGAATGTTCTCCCGAATGTCCCTTTGAGAATTCGTCCATGACGCAGTTTCAAAACTGCTTAATAGAAAGAAAGATTTATCTATGCGAGATGAATAGACATATCTATCCCAAATCAGTTCCACAGAAAGCTTCTTTCCGAAAGCTTCTCTCCAGATTTCATTGGTAGACGATTCCTTTCTCACCACAAGCCCATGGGCGCCACTTAATATTCCTTCACAGATTCTTCAAAGACAGAGTTTACAAATTGGGCAACGTAGCTAAGCTTTCATTCTCTGAAATAAATGCACATGTCAGAGAGCAGTTTCTTGTAGCGCTTCTTTCGAGGTTTTATTTCAGGATATTTCATATTTCTCCATAGTGTTCAAGGAGCTGCAAAATATCACTTCTTCAATTTTATAGAAACAGCGTTCACACACTGTCTTATGAGAAGAGATAAAACTCCCTGAGTGGAATGCACACATCACAAAGCAGTTTCTCAGAAAACGTCTCTCCAATTTTTATCTGAAGATATTTTCTATTTCCCCAGAGGCCTGAATGTGCTCCCGAATGTCCCTGCGTGAATCCGTCCATGACGCAGTTTGAAAACAGAGTAATAGAAAGAAAGTTTTATCTATGTGAGATGAATAGACATCTATCACAAAGCAGTTTCACAGAAAGCTTCTTTCCAGTTTTTCTCTGAGGATATTTCCTTTTCAACATAGCCATCCATATATTCCCGAATGTCTCCTAATCGCTTTTCCTCCAAATGGGATTCCCCAACCCTCTATGAGAAGAAAAGTATAACTCTGTAAGTGGAATGCACACATCACAAAGCAGCTCCTCCAAAATCTTCTCTCCAGTATCTATCTGAAGATATTTGCTTTCACTGTAAGCCTCAAAGCACTCCTGAGTATCCCTTAGCTGACTCACCTAAAACAGTGTTAGAATACTGCTCAATGAAAACAGAAACTTAACTGTGCGAGTGGTATTCACGTGACCTAGACTAGTTTCACAGGAAGATTCCTTCTGGTTTTTATTGGAGGGTGTTACATTTTCAACATATTCTTAAGAGCATTCCCAAATGTTCTTTCTCAGGTTCCACAGAAACAGTGATTTCACACTGCTCAATCTAAAGAATTATTTAACTCTATGAGGTGAATACACACATCACAAAGCAGTTGCTCCGAAAACATCTCTCCAGTTTTCATCGGAAGATGTTTCCTTTCTCACCACAAGCCTCCAGGTGTCACTTAATAGCCCTTCACAAATTCCTCAAAGACAGAGTTTCCAAACTGGGCAATGCAATGCAAACTTTAACCCTCTAAAATGAATGCACACGTCAGGGAGCAGTTTCTTGGAACGCTTCTTCCTGGGTTTTATTTCCGGATATTTCACTTTTTGCCATAATCTTTTATGCGCTGCAAAATTTCACTTTTTCACTTTTACAACAACAGTGTTCAAATAATGCCTTATGAGAAAAGAGGTATAACTCCCTCAGTGGAATGTACACATCATAAACCAGTTTCTCAGAAACCGTCTCTCCAGTATTTATCTGAAGATATTTCCTATTTTCCCACAGTCCTGAATGCAAATTCGTCCTTCACGCTGCTTCAAAACTATGTAATAGAAAGAAATATTTATCTGTGTCAGATGAATAGACATATCTATCACAAAGCAGTTTCACAGAAACTTCTTTCCAGTTTTTGTCTGAGGATATTTCCTTTTTCACCATAGCCATCCATACACTTCCGAATGCCCCCGGTAGCTTTTTCTGCAAACGGGATTCCACAATTCTCTAAGAGAAGAAACCTATAACTCTGTGAGTTGAATGCACACATCACAAAGCAGCTCCTCGGAAATCTCCTCTCCAGTATCTATCTGAAGATATTTCGGTTTTCACCATAAGCCTCAAAGCACTACCTAGTATCCCTTAGCTGACTCACCTGAAACACTGTTAGAATACTCTTCAAAAAAACCAGATGCTTAACTGTGCGAGGGGACTTCACATGACCTAGAGTAGTTTCACAGAAAGTTTCCTTCTGATTTTTATCGGAGGGTATTTCTGTTTCAGCATATTCTTAAAAGCATTCCCCAACGTTCTTTCTGAGGTTCCACAGAAACAGTGATTTCAATCTGCTCAATTCAAAGAATGATTTAACTCTATGAGATAAATGTGCACATCACAAAGCAGTTGCTATGAAAGCTTCTGTTCAGTTATCATGGGAAGACGTTTCCTTTCTCACCACAATGCTCCAGTTTTCACTTAATATCCCTTCACAGATTCCTCAAAGACAGAGTTTCCAAATTGGGCAATGTAGCATAAGCTTCAACTCTCTGAAATGAATGCACATGTCAGAGAGCAGTTTCTTGGAATGCTTCTTTCTGTTTTTTTTTTTCCAGGATATTTCACTTTTTGCCATAGTCTCAATGCACTACAAAGTATCACTTTTTCAGTTGTACAGGAACAGTGTTCACACATTGCCTTATGTGAAAAGAGGTAAAACTCCTTGAGTGGAATGCACACATCAAAAACAGTTTCTCAGAAAACTTCTCTCCAGTTTTTCTTTGAAGATATTTCCTTTTCCCCCACATTCCTGAATGAGCTCCCAAATGTCCCTTCGTGAATCCATCCATGACACAGTTTCAAAACTGCGTATAGAAAGAAAGTTATATCTATGTGTGATGAATAGACATATCTGTCACAAAGTAGTTTCACAGAAAGCATCTTTCCAGTTTTTGTCTGAGGATATTTCTTTTTTCAATACAGCCATCCATATACTCCCGAATGTCCCCTGGTTGCTTTTTCTCCAAAAGGGATTCCCCAGTACTCTATGAAAATAAAAGTATAACTCTGTGAGTGGAATGCACACACCACAAAGCAGCTCCTCAGAAATCTTCTCTCCAGTTTTTATCTGAAGATATTTCCTTTTTCACCATATACCTCAAATCAATCCCGATTATCACTTCACAGGCAAAACAAAAACAGGGTTAGAATACTGCTCAATGAAAACAGAAGCTTAACTGTGTGAGTGGACTTCACGTGACCTAGAGCAGTTTCACCAAAAGTCTCCATCTGGTTTTTATCAGAGGGTATTTCTTTTTCAGCATATTCCTAAAAGCGTTCCCAAATGTCCTTTCAAACAAAACAGTTGATCCGAAAGTTTCTGTCCAATTTTCATTGGAAGACCTTTCCTTTCACAAAACAAGCCTCCGGGCGTCACTTAATATCCCTTCACAGAACCCTCAAAACAGAGTTTCCAAACTGGGCAATATAGTGTAAAATATAACTCTATAAAGTGAAAGCACACGTCAGAGAACAGTGTATTGGAATGCTTCTTTCTGAGTTTTATTTCAGGATATTTCACTTTTCACCATAGTGCTCAATGTGCTGCCAAATATCACTTTATCAGATTTACAGGAACATTGTTCAACCACTGCCTTATGAGAAAAAAGGTATAACTCCCTGAGTGGAATGCACACATCACAAAGCAGTTTCTCAGAAATCTTCTCTCCAGTATTTATCTGAAAATATTTCCTATTTCCCAACAAGCCTGAATGTGCTCCCGAATGTCCCTTCGCGAATCCGACCATGACGCAGTGTCAAATTGCGTAATAGAAACAAAGTTTTATCTACGTGAGATGAATAGATGTATCTCTCATAAAGCACTTTCACAGAAAGCTTCTTTCCAGTTTTCGTCTGAGGATATTTCCTTTTTCACTATAGCCATTGATGTACTCCCAAATGTCCCCTGCTAGCTTTTTGTCCAAACGGGATTCCCCAATCCTCTATGAGAAGAAAAGTATAACTCTGTGAGTGGAATGCACACATCACAAAGCAGCTCATCAGAAATCTTCTCTCCAGTATCTATCTGAAGATATTTCCGTTTTCTCCATGAGCCTCAAAGTGCTCTGGAGTATCCCTTAGCTGAATCACCTGAAACAGTGTTAGATTACTGCTCAATGAAAACAGAAGCTTAACTGTGTGAGTGGAATTCACATGAACAAGAGCAGTTTCACAGAAAGTTTCCTTCTGGTTTTTTTTGGAGGGTATTTCTTTTTCAGCATATTCTTAAGAACATTCCCAAAGGTCCTTTCTCAAGTTCCACAGAAACAGTGATTTCACACTGCTCAATCCAAAGAAAAAATTAACTCTATGAGATGAATACACACCTCACAAAGCAGTTGCTCCGAAAGCTTCTCTCCAGTTTTCATTGGAAGACGTTTGCTTTTCACCACAAGCCTCCAGGCACCACTTAATATCCCTTCCCAGATTCCCCAAAGACACAGATTTCAAACTGGAAATGTAGCGTAAGCTTTAACTCTCTGAAATGAATGCACCAGTCAGACAGCAGTTTCCTGGAACGCTTTTTTCTGGGTTTTATTTCCGGATATTTCACTGTTCACCATAGTGTTCAATGCGCTGCACAATATCACTTTTTCAGTTTTACAGAACAGTGTTAAGACACTGCCTTATGAGGAAAGAGATATAACTCGCTGAGTGGAATGCACACATCACAAAGCAGTTTCTCAGAAAGCTTCTCTCCAGTTTTTATCTGAAGTTATCTCCTATTTCCCCACAGGCCTGAATGTGCTCCCGAATGTCCCTTCACGAATCCGTCCATGACGTAGTTTCAAAACTGAAAAACAGAAAGAATGTTTTATCTATGTGAGATGAATGGACATATCTATCACAAAGCAGTTTCTCAGAAAGATTCTTTCCAGTTTTTGTCTAAGGATATTTCCTTTTTCACCATAGCTGTCCATATACTCTGGAATGTGCCCTGGTAGCTTTTTCACCAAACGGCATTCCCCAATTCTCTATGAGAAGAAAAGTGTAACTCTGTGAGTGCAATGCACACGTCACAAAGCAGCTCCTTGGAAATCTCTCTATTATCTATCAGAAGATATTTACACTTTCACCATGAGCCTCAAAGCACTCCCGAGTATTGCTTAGCAGATTAACCTAAAACAGTGTAAGAATACTGCTGAATGAAAACAGAAGTTTAAGTGTGCAAGTGGACTTCCCATGATCTGGAAGAGTTTCACAGAATATTTCCTTCTAGTTTTCATCAGAGGGTATTTATTTTTCAGCATATTTTTAAGAGCTTTCCCAAATGTCTTTTCTGAGGTTCCACAGAATCAGCGATTTCAAACTACTCAATCCAAAGAATGATTTAACTCTATGAGATGAATACACACATCACAAAGCAGTTGCTCTGAAATCTTCTCTGCAGTTTTCATCGGAAGACGTTTGCTTTCTCATCACAATCCTAAGGGCTCCACTTAATATCCCTTCAAAGATTCCTCAAAGACAGAGTTTCCAAACAGAGGAACGTAGTGGAAGCTTTAACTATCTGAAATGAATGCACACGTCAGAGAGCAGTTTCTTGGAATGCTTCTTACTGGGTTTTATTTCAGGATATTTCACTTTTCACCATAGTCTTCAATGTGCTGCAAAATATCACTTTTTCAGTTTTACAGCAACAGTATTCAAACACTGCCTTATGACAAAAGAGGTATAACACCCTGAGTGGAAAGCGTACATCACAAATTAATTTCTCAGAAAGCTTCTCTCAAGTTTTTGTCTGAAGATACCTCCTATTGCCCCTCAGGCCTGAATGTGCTCCCAAAAGTCCTTTCGCGAATCCGTCCATGACGGTTTCAAAATTGCATAATAGAAAGAAAGTTTTATCTATGTGAGATGAATAGACATATCTATCACAAAGCAGTTTCACAGAAAGCTTCTTTCCAATTTTTGTCTGAGGATACTTCCTTTTTCACCATAGCTGTTCATATCCTCCTGAATGTCCCCGGGTAGCTTTTTCTCCAAACAGGATTCCAAATATTCATTGAGAAGAAAAACATAACTCTGTGAGTGGAATGCATGCGTCACAAAACAGCTCCTCGGAATTCAGCTCTCCAGTATCTATCAGAAGACTGTTCCGTTTTCATCGTAAGCCTCAAAGCACTCCCGAGTATCCCTTAGCTGATTAACCTAAAAAGTGTTAGTATAGTGCTCAATGAAAACAGAAGCTTAAATGTGCGAGTGGAATTCACACGACCAAGAGCAGTTTCACAGAAAGTTTCTGTGTGGTTTTTATTGGAGGGTATTTATTTTTCAGCATATTCTTAAGAGCGTTCCCAAATGTTCTTTCTCAGGTTCCACAGAAACAGTGATTTCAAACCGCTCAATCCAAAGAATGATTTAGTTCTATGAGATGAATACACACATCACCAAGCAGTTGCTCTGAAGGATTCTTTCCAGTTTTCATCGTTAGACGTTTCCTTTCTCACCACAAGCTTGCAGGCGCCACTTAATAACCCTTCCCTTCACAGATTCCTCAAAGACAGAGTTTCCAAACTGGGCAACGTAGTGTAAGCTTTAACTCTTTGAAATGAATGCACAGGTCTGAGAGTAGTTTCTTGGAATGCTTCTTTCTGGGTTTTACTTCAGGATATTTCACTTTTCTCCATAGTCTTCAAAGTGCTGCAAAATTTCACTTTTTCACTTTTACAGGAACAGTGTTCAAACAGTGACTTATGAGAAAAGAGGTATAACTCCCCGATTGGAACGCACTCATCACAAAGCAGTTTTTCAGACAGCTTGTCTCCAGTTTTTATCTGAAGATATCTCCTATTTCCCCACAGGCCTGAATGTGCTCTCAAATGTCCTTTTGCAAATCTTTGATGATGCAGTTTCAAAACTGCGTAATACAAATAAAGTTTTATCTATGTGAAATGAATAGACATATCTATCACAAATCAGTTTCACAGAAAGTTTCTTTCCAGGTGTTGTCTGAGGATATTTCCTTTTTCACCTTAGCCATCCATACACCTGCGAATGTCTCCTGGTTGCTTTTTCTCCAAATGGGATTCCCCAATCCTCAATGAGAAGAAAAGTATAACTCTGTGAATGTAATGCACACGTCACAAAGCAGCTTCTCAGTAATCTTCTCTCCAGTATCTATCTTAAGATATTTCTGTTTTCGTCGTAAACCTCAAAGTGCTCCTGAGTTTCCTTTAGCTGACAAACCTAAAACAGTGTAAGAATAATGCTCAATGAAAACAGAAGCTTGACTGTGTGAGTGGAATTAACCCGACCTAGAGAAGTGTCACAGAAAGTGTCCTTCTGGTTTTTATCAGAGGGTAATACTTTTTCAGCATTTTCTTAAGAGCGTTCCCAAATGTCCTTTCTCAGGTTCCACAGAAACAGTGATTTCAAACTACTCAATCCAAAGAATGATTTATCTCTATGAGATGAATTGAGACATCACAAAGCAGTTGCTCTGAAAGCTTCTCTGCAGTTTTCATCGGAAGACGTTTGCTTTCTCACCACAAGCCTCTGTGTGCCACTTAATATCCCTTCACAGATTCCTCAAAGACAGAGTTTCCAAATTGTGCAATGCAGTGTAAGCTTTAACTCTCTGACATGAATGCACATGTCAGAGAGCAGTTTCGTGGAATGTTTCTTTCTGGGTTTTATTTCAGGATATTTCACTTTTCACCATAGTCTTCAATGCGCTGCAAAATATCACTTTTTCAGCTTTACAGGACCAGTGTTCAAACATTGTCTTATGAGAAAAGCAGTATAACTCACTGAGTGGAATGCTCATATCGCAAAGCAGTTTCTCAGAAAGCTTCTCTCCAGTTGTTATCTGAAGATATCTCCTATTTCCCAACAGGCCTGAAGGTGCTCCCGAATGTTAGTTCAAGAATCCATCCATGATGCAATTTGAAAAACGCATAATAGAAAGAAAGTTTTTTCTATGTGAGATGAATAGACATATCCATCACAAAGTAGTTTCACAGAAAGTTTCTTTCCAGTTTTTGTCTGAGGGTATTTCCTTTTTCACCATAGCCATCCATATTCTCCCGAATGTCCCCTTGTAGTTCTTTCTCCAAACGGCATTCCAAAATCCTGTATGAGAAGAAAAGTATAACTCTGTGAGTGGAATGTACACATCACAAGACATCTTCTCGGAAATTTTCTCTCCAGTATCTATCTGAAGATACTTCCGTTTTCACCGTAAACCTCAAAGTGCTCCCGAGTATCCCTTAGCTGACTAACCTAAAACAGTGTTTAAATACTGCTCAATGAAAACGGAAGATAACTGTGCGAGGGAAATTCATGTGAACTAGAGCAGATTCACAGAAAGTTTCCTTCTGCTTTTCATTGGAGGGTATTGCTTTCTCAGCATATTCTTAAGAGAATTCCCAAATATCCTTTCTCAGGTTCCACAGAAACAGTGATTTCAAATGGCTCAATCCAAAGAATGATTTAACACACATCACAAAGCAGTTGCTACGAAAGCTTCTCTCCAGGTTTCATTGGAAGACATTTCCTGTGTCACCACAAGCCTCCGGGTGTCACTTAATAACCCTTAACGGATTCTGCAAAGACAAAGTTTCCAAACTGGGTAACATAGTGTAAGCTTTAACACTCTGAAATGAATGCACACTTCAGAGAGCAGTTTTTTGGAATGCTTCTTTCTGGGTTTTATTTCAGGATATTTCACTTTTCGCCATAGTCTTCAAAGAGCTGCAAAATATCACATTTTCAGTTTTACAGGAACATTGTTTAAACACTGCATTATGAGAAAAGAGGTATATCTCCCTGAGTGGAATGTACACATCACAAAGCAGTTTCTCAGAAAGCTTCTCTCAAGTTTTTATCTGAGGATATCTCCTTTTTCACCGTATGCCTGAATGTGCTCCTGAATGTCCCTTCACGAATCCATCCATGACACAGTTTCAAAACTGCATAATAGAAAGTTTTATCTATGTGAGATGAATAGACATATCTATGACAAAGCAGTTTCACAGAAAGCTTCTTTCCAGTTTTTGTCTGAGGATATTTCCTTTTTCAACATAGTCATCCATATACTCCTGAATGTCCCCTGGACGTTTTTTCTCCAAATGGAATTCCTCAATCCTCTATAAGAATAAAAGTATAACTCTGTGAGAGGAATGCACACATCACAAGCAGCCTCTCGGAAATCTTCTCTTCAGGTTTTATCTGAAGATATTTCCTTCTTCACCATATGCCTCAAAGAGCTCCTGAGTATCTGTTAGCTTTCTTACCTAAAACAGTGTTAAAATACTGCTCAATGAAAACAGAAGCTTAACTGTGCAAGTGGACTTCACGTGACATAGAGCAGTTTCACAGAAAACTTCCTTCTGGTTTTTATTGGAGTGTATTTCTTTTACAGCATATTCTTAGGAGCGTTCCCAAATGTCCTCTCACAGATTCCACTGAATCAGTGACTTCAAACTGCTCAATCTAAACAACGATTTAACTCTGTAAGATGAATACACACATCAAAAGGTAGTTGCCAAAAGAGCTTCTCTCCAGTTTTCATCGGAAGACATTTCCTTTCTCACCACAAGCTCTCGGGTGCTCCTAATATCTCTTAACAGATTCCTCAAAGACAGAGCTTCCAAACTGGGCAACGTAGCATAAGCTTTAACTCTGAAATGAATACACACGTCAGAGAGCAGTGTCTTGGAACGCTTCTTTTGGAGTTTTATTTCAAGATATTTCACTTTTCGCCATAGTCTTCAATGCGCTGCAAAATACCAGTTTTTCAGTTTCACAGGTACAGTGTTCAAACACTGCCTTTTGAGAATAGAGGTGTAACTCCCTGAGTGGAATGCACACATCACAAAGCAGTTTCTCAGAACGCTTCTCTCCAGTTTTTATCTGGAGATATTTCCTTTTTCACCACAAGCCTGTATGAGCTCCCAAATGTTCTTTTGCGAATCCGTCCATGATGCAGTTTCAAAACTGCATAATAGAAAGTTTTATCTATGTGAGATGAATAGACATATCTATCACAAAGCAGTTTCACAGAAAGCTTCTTTTCAGTTTTTCTCTGTGGAGATTTCCTTTTTCACCATAGCCATTCATATACTCCCAAATGTCCCCTGGTAGCTTTTTCTCCAAACGGGAATCCCCAATCCTCCATGAGAAGAAAAGTATAACTCTGTGAGTGGAATACACACGTCACAACGCATCTGCTCGGAAATCTTCTCTTCAGTATCTATCTGAAGATATTTCCGTTTTCACCGTTAGACTCAAAGCGCTTCCGAGTATCCCTTAGCTGACTAACCTAAAACAGTGTTAGAATACTGCTCAATGAAAACAGAAGCCTAACTCTGCGAGTGGAATTCATGTGACCCAGAGGAGTTTCACAGAAAGTTTCCTTCTGTTTTTTATCGGAGGGGATTTCTTTTTCAGCATATTCTTAAGAGCATTCCCAAATGTACTTTCTCAGGTTCCACAGAAAAGGGATTTCAAACTGCTCTATCAAAAGAATGATTTAATTCTCTGAGATGACTACACACATCACAAAGCATTTGCTCTGAAAGATTCTCTCCAGTTTTCATCCGAAGACATTTACTTTTTAACCTCAAGCTTCCAGGTGTCACTTAATAGCCCTTCAAAGATTCCTCAAAGACAGAGTTTCCAAACTGGGCAACGTAGTGTAAGCTTTAAATCTCTGAAATGAATGCACACGTCAGAGAGCAGTTTTTTGGAACGGTCCTTTCTGGGTTTTATTTCAGGATATTTACCTTTTCTCCATAATCTTCAAAGCTCTGAAAAATATCACTTTTTCCCTTTTACAGGAACAGTGTTCAAACACAGCCTTATGAGATAAAAGATATAACTCCCTGAGTGGAATGTACACATCACAAAGCAGTTTCTCAGAAAGCTTCTCTCCAGTTTTTTTTTTAATTTATTATTATTATACTTTAAGTTCTAGGGTACATGTGCATAACGTGCATGTTTGTTACATATGTATACTTGTGCCATGTTGCTGTGCTGCACCCATCAACTCGTCAGCACCCATCAACTCGTCATTTACATCAGGTATAACTCCCAATGCAATCCCTCCCCCCTCCCCATGATAGGCCCCGGTGTGTGATGTTCCCCTTCCTGAGTCCAAGTGATCTCATTGTTCAGTTCCCACCTACGAGTGAGAACATGTGATGTTTGATTTTCTGTTCTTGTGATAGTTTGCTAAGAATGATGGTTTCCAGCTGCATCCATGTCCCTACAAAGGACACAAACTCATCCTTTTTGATGGCTGCATAGTATTCCATGGTGTATATGTGCCACATTTTCTTAATCCAATCTGTCGCTGATGGACATTTGGGTTGATTCCAAGTTTTGCAATTGTGAATAGTTCCGCAAAAAACATACGTGTGCATGTGTCTTAATAGCAGAATGATTTATAATCCTTTGGGTATATACCCAGTAATGGGATGGCTGGGTCATATGGTACATCTAGTTCTAGATCCTTGAGGAATCGCCATACTGTTTTCCATAATGGTTGAACTAGTTTACAATCCCACCAACAGTGTAAAAGTGTTCCTATTTCTCCACATCCTCTCCAGCACCTGTTGTTTTCTGACTTTTAATGATCGCCATTCTAACTGGTGTGAGATGGTATCTCATTGTGGTTTTGATTTGCATTTTTCTGATGGCCAGTGATGATGAGCATTTTTTCATGTGTCTGTTGGCTGTATGAATGTCTACTTTTGAGAAATGTCTGTTCATATCCTTTGCCCACTTTTTGATGGGGTTGTTTGTTTTTTTCTTGTAAATTTGTTTGAGTTCTTTGTAGATTCTGGGTATTAGCCCTTTGTCAGATGAGTAGATTGCAAAAATTTTCTCCCATTCTCTAGGCTGCCTGTTCACTCTGATGGTAGTTTCTTTTGCTGTGCAGAAGCTCTTTAGTTTAATTAGATCCCATTTGTCAATTTTGGCTTTTGCTGCCATTGCTTTTCCTGTTTTAGACATGAAGTCTTTGTCCATGCCTGTGTCCTGAATGGTACTACCTAGGTTTTCCTCTAGGGTTTTTATGGTATTAGGTCTAACATTTAAGTCTCTAATCCATCTTGAATTAATTTTCGTATAAGGAGTAAGGAAAGGATCCAGTTTCAGCTTTCTACTTATGGCTAGCCAATTTTCCCAGCACCATTTATTAAATAGGGAATCCTTTCCCCATTTCTTGTTTCTCTCCGGTTTGTCAAAGAAGAGATGGCTGTAGATGTGTGGTATTATTTCTGAGGACTCTGTTCTGTTCCATTGGTCTATATCTCTGTTTTGGTACCAGCACCATGCTGTTTTGGTTACTGTAGCCTTGTAGTATAGTTTGAAGTCAGGTAGCGTGATGCCTCCAGCTTTGTTCTTTTGACTTAGGATTGTCTTGGAGATGCGGGCTCTTTTTTGGTTCCATATGAACTTTGAAGCAGTTTTTTCCAATTCTGTGAAGAAACTCATTGGTAGCTTGATGGGGATGGCATTGAATCTATAAATTACCTTGGGCAGTATGACCATTTTCAAGATATTGATTCTTCCTATCCATGAGCATGGTATGTTCTTCCATTTGTTTGTGTCCTCTTTGATTTCACTGAGCAGTGGTTTGTAGTTTTCCTTGAAGAGGTCCTTTACATCCCTTGGAAGTTGGATTCCAAGGTATTTTATTCTCTTGGAAGCAATTGTGAATGGAACTTCATTCATGACTTGGCTCTCTGTTTGTCTGTTACTGGTGTATAGGAATGCTTGTGATTTTTACACATTAATTTTGTATCCTGAGACTTTGCTGAAGTTGCTTATCAGCTTAAGGAGATTTTGGGCTGAGACAATGGGGTTTTCTAAATATACAATCATGTCATCTGCAAACAGGGACAATTTGACTTCTTCTTTTCCTAACTGAATACCTTGATTTCTTTCTCTTGCCTAATTGCCCTAGCCAGAACATCCAACACTATGTTGAATAGGAGTGGTGAGAGAGGGCATCCCTGTCTTGTGCCAGTTTTCAAAGGGAATTTTTCCAGTTTTTATCCATTCAGTATGATATTGGCTGTGGGTTTGTCATAAATATCTCTTATTATTTTAAGGTACGTTCCATCAATACCGAATTTATTGAGCGTTTTTAGCATGAAGGGCTGTTGAATTTTGTCAAAAGCCTTTTCTGCATCTATTGAGATAATCATGTGGTTCTTGTCTTTGGTTCTGTTTATATGCTGGATTATGTTTATTGATTTGCGAATGTTGAACCAGCCTTGCATCCCAGGGATGAAGCACACTTGATCATGGTGGATAAGCTTTTTGATGTGCTGCTGAATCCGGTTTGCCAGTATTTTATTGAGGATTTTTGCATCGATGTTCATCAGGGATATTGGTCTAAAATTCTCTTTTTTTGTTGTGTCTCTGCCAGGCTTTGGTATCAGGATGATGTTGGCCTCATAAAATGAGTTAGGGAGGATTCCCTCTTTTTCTATTGATTGGAATAGTTACCAGCTCCTCCTTGTACCTCTGGTAGAATTCAGCTGTGAATCCATCTGGTCCTGGACTTTTTTTCATCGGTAGGCTATTAATTATTGCCTCAATTTCAGAGCCTGCTATTGGTCTATTCAGGGATTCAACTTTTTCCTGGTTTAGTCTTGGAAGAGTGTAAATGTCCAGGAAATTATCCATTTCTTCTAGATTTTCCAGTTTATTTGCGTAGAGGTGTTTATAGTATTCTCTGATGGTAGTTTGTATTTCTGTGGGGTCGGTGGTGATATCCCCTTTATCATTTTTTATTGCATCGATTTGATTCTATTCTCTTTTCTTCTTTATTAGTCTTGGTAGTGGTCTGTCAATTTTGTTGATCTTTTCAAAAAACTAACTCCTGGATTCATTGATTTTTTGGAGGGTTTTTTGTGTCTCTATCTCCTTCAGTTCTGCTCTGATCTTAGTTATTTCTTGCCTTCTGCTAGCTTTCGAATGTGTTTGCTCTTGCTTCTCTAGTTCTTTTAATTGTGATGTTAGAGTGTCAATTTTAGATCTTTCCTGCTTTCTCTTGTGGGTATTTAGTGCTATAAATTTCCCTCTACACACTGCTTTAAATGTGTCCCAGAGATTCTGGTATGTTGTATCTTTGTTCTCATTGGTTTCAAAGAACATCTTGATTTCTGCCTTCATTTCGTTATGTACCCTGTAGTCATTCAGGAGCAGGTTGTTCAGTTTCCATGTAGTTGAGCGGTTTTGATTGAGTTTCTTAGTCCTGAGTTCTAGTTTGATTGCACTGTGGTCTGAGAGACAGTTTGTTATAATTTCTGTTCTTATACATTTGCTGAGGATTGCTTTACTTCCAATTAGATGGTCAATTTTGGAGTAAGTACGATGTGGTGCTGAGAAGAATGTATATTCTGTTGATTTGGGGTGGAGAGTTCTATAGATGTCTATTAGGTCTGCTTGCTGCAGAGATGAGTTCAATTCCTGGATATCCTTGTTAACTTTCTGTCTCGTTGATCTGTCTAATGTTGACAGTGGGGTGTTGAAGTCTCCCATTATTATTGTATGGGAGTCTAAGTCTCTTTGTAAGTCTCTAAGGACTTGCTTGATGAATCTGGGTGCTCCTGTATTGGGTGCATATATATTTAGGATAGTGAGCTCTTCCTGTTGAATTGATCCCTTTACCATTATGTAATGGCCTTGTCTCTTTTGATCTTTGATGGTTTAAAGTCTGTTTTATCAGAGACTAGTATTGCAACCCCCGCTTTCTTTTGTTCTCCATTTGCTTGGTAAATCTTCCTCCATCCCTTTATTTTGAGCCTATGTATGTCTCTGCATGTGAGATGGGTCTCCTGAATACAGCAGACTGATGGGTCTTGACTCTTGATCCAGTTTGCCAGTCTGTGTCTTTTAATTGGAGCATTTAGTCCATTTACTTTAAGGTTGATATTGTTATGTGTGAGCTTGATCCTCCATTACGATATTAACTGGTTATTTTGCTCGTTAGTTGATGCAGTTTCTTCCTAGCCTAAATGGTCTTTACATTTTGGCATGTTTTTGCAATGGCTGGTACCGGTTGTTCCTTTCCATGTTTAGTACATCCTTCAGGGTCTCTTGTAAGGCAGGCCTGGTGGTGACAAAATCTCTAAGCATTTGCTTATCTGTAAAGGATTTTATTTCTCCTTCACTTATGAAACTTAGTTTGGCTGGCTATGAAATTGTGGGTTTAAAATTCTTTTCTTTCAGAATGTTGAATATTGGCCCCCACTCTCTTCTGGCTTGGAGAGTTTCTGCCGAGAGATCTGCTGGTAGTCTAATGGGCTTCCCTTTGTGGGTAACCCGACCTTTCTCTTTGGCTGCCCTTAAGATTTTTTCCTTCATTTCAACTTTGGTGAATCTGGCAATTATGTGTCTTGGAGTTGCTCTTCTCGAGGAGTATCTTTGTGGCGTTCTCTGTATTTCCTGGATTTGAATGTTGGCCTGCCCTACTAGGTTGGGGAAGTTCTCCTGGATGATATCCTGAAGAGTGTTTTCCAACTTGGTTCCATTTTCCCCCTCACTTTCAGGCACCCCAATCAGACGTAGATTTGGTCTTTTTACATAATCCCATACTTCTTGCAGGCTTTGTTCATTTCTTTTTCTTCTTTTTTCTTTTGGTTTCTCTTCTCACTTCATTTCATTCATTTGATCCTCAATCGCTGATACTCTTTCTTCCAGTTGATCGAGTCGGTTACTGAAGCTTGTGCATTTGTCACGTATTTCTCGTGTCATGGTTTTCATCTCTTTCATTTCGTTTATGACCTTCTCTGCATTAATTACTCTAGCCATCAATTCTTCCACTTTTTTTTCAAGATTTTTAGTTGCTTTGCGCTGGGTACGTAATTCCTCCTTTAGCTCTGAGAAATTTGATGGACTGAAGCCTTCTTCTCTCATCTCGTCAAAATCATTCTCCGTCCAGCTTTGATCCGTTGCTGGCAATGAGCTGAGCTCCTTTGCCGGAGGAGATGCGCTCTTATTTTTTGAATTTCCAGCTTTTCTGCCCTGCTTTTTCCCCATCTTTGTGGTTTTATCTGCCTCTGGTCTTTGATGATGGTGATGTACTGATGGGGTTTTGGTGTAGGTGTCCTTCCTGTTTGATAGTTTTCCTTCTAACAGTCAGCACCCTCAGCTGTAGGTCTGTTGGAGATTGCTTGAGGTCCACTCCAGACCCTGTTTGCCTGGGTATCAGCAGCAGAGGCTGCAGAAGATAGAATATTTTTGAACAGCAATTGTACCTGTCTGATTCTTGCTTTGGAAGCTTCCTCTCAGGGGTGTACTCCACCCTGTGAGGTGTGGGGTGTCAGACTGCCCCTAGTGGGGGATGTCTCCCAGTTAGGCTACTCAGGGGTCAGGGACCCACTTGAGCAGGCAGTCTGTCCCTTCTCAGATCTCAACCTCCGTGTTGGGAGATCCATTGCTCTCTTCAAAGCTGTCAGACAGAGTCGTTTGCATCTGCAGAGGTTTCTGCTTCTTTTGTTATTGTTTAGTGTGCCCTGTCCCCAGAGGTGGAGTCTACAGAGACAGGCAGGTTTCCTTGAGCTGCTGTGAGCTCCACCCAGTTCGAGCTTCCCAACAGCTTTGTTTACCTGCTTAAGCCTCAGCAATGGCGGCTGCCCCTCCCCCAGCCTCGCTTCTGCCTTTCCTTTAGATCGCAGTCTGCTGTGCTAGCAATGAGGGAGGCTCCATGGGTGTGGGACCCTCCCGGCCAGGTGTGGGATATGATCTCCTGGTGTGCCTGTTTGCTTAAAGCACAGTGTTGGGGTGGGAGTTACCCAATTTTCCAGGTGTTGTGTGTCTCAGTTCCCCTGGCTAGGAAAAGGGATTCCCTTCCCCCTTGTGCTTCCCAGGGGAGGCGATGCCTCCCCCTGCTTCAGCTCTCGCCGCTCGGGCTGCAGCAGCTGACCAGCACTGATCATCCAGCACTCCCCAGTGAGATGAACCCAGTACCTAAGTTGAAAATGCAGAAATCACCAGTCTTCTGTGTGGCTCGTGCTGGGAGTTGGAGACTGGAGCTGTTCCTATTTGGCCATCTTGCTCCGCCCCCCCAGCTTCTCTCCAGTTTTTATCTGAAGATATGTCCTATTACTCCACAGACCTGAATGTGCTCCCATATGTCCCTTCACGAATCTGTCCACGATGCAGTATCAAAACTATATAATAGTAGGAAAGTTTTATCTATGTGAGAAGAATAGACATATCTATCATAAATCAGTCTCACAGAAAATTTCTTTCCAGTTTTTGTTGGAGGATATTTCCTTTTTCACCATACCATCCATATACTCCTGAATGTCCCCTGGTAGCTTTTTTTCCAAACGGAATTCCCCAACCCTCTATGAGAAGAAAAGTATAGCTCTGTGAGTGGAATGCACACGTCAAAAATCAGCTCCTTTGAAATCTTCTCTCCAGGATCTATCTGAAGATAGTTTTGTTTTCACCATTAGCCTCTAAGTGCTCCCAAATATCCCTTAGCTGACTCAGCTAAAACAGTGTTAAAATAGTGCTCAATGAAAACGAAACTAAAGTCTTTGAGTGGACTTCACGTGACCTAGAGCTGTTTCACAGAAAGTTTCCTTCTGGTTTTATCAGAAGGTATTTCTTTTTCAGCATATTCTTAAGAGCGTTCTCAAATGTTCTTTCACAGGTTCCACAGAAACAGTGATATCAAAGTGCTCAAACCAAAGAATGATTTTTCTCTATGAGATGAATACACACATCCCAAAACAGTTGCTTCGAAAACATCAGTCCAGTTTTCATCGGAAGTCGTTTCCTTTCTCAACACAAGCCCAGGGGTGCCACTTAATATCCATTCAAAGATTCCTCAAAGACAGAGTTTCCAAAATGGGCAACGCAGTGTAATCTTTAATTCTTTGAAATGATTGTACACGTCAGAGAGCAGTTTCTTGGATGCTTTTTTCTGGGTTTTATTTCAGGATATTTCTCTTTTCACCATAGTCTTAAATGTGCTTCAAAATATCACCGTTTCAGTTTTACAGGAACAGTGATCAAAGACTGCCTTATGAGAAAAGAGGTATAACTCCCTGAGTGGAATGCACACCTCACAAATCAATTTCTCAGAAAGCTTCTCACCAGTTTTTATCTGAAGATATCTCCTATTTCCCCACAGGCCTGAATGTCCTACCAAAGGTCTCTTTGTGAATCCGTCCATGACACTGTTTCAAAATTCCGTAATAGAAAAAAACTTTTATCTATGTGAGATTAATGGACATATCTATCACAAATCAGTTTCACAGAAGGATTCTTTCCAGTTTTTGTCTGAGGATACTTTCTTTTTCACCATAGACGTCCATATACTCGCGAATGTCCTCTGGTTGCTTTTTCTCAAAATGGGATTAACCAATCCTATATGAGAATGAAAGTACAATTCTATGAGTGGAACGCATACATCACAAAGCAGCTTTTCTGAAATCTTCTCTCCAGGATCTATCTGAAGATATTTCTGTTTTCACCGAATGCCTCAAAGTGCTCCGGATTATCACTTCACAGACTTAACAAAAACAGTGTTAGAATACTGCTCAATGGAAACAGAAGCTTAACTGTGCGAGTGGACTTCACACGACCTAGAGGCACTTCACAGAAAGTTTCCTTCTTGTTTTTATCAGAGGGTATTTCTTTTTCAGCATATTCTTAAAAGCGTTCCCAAAAGTCCTTTGTCAGGTTCCACAGAAACAGTGATTTCAAACTGCTCAATCCAAAGAATGATTTAAATCTATGAGATGAAAACACACATCACAAAGCAGTTGCTCTGAAAGCTTCTCTCCAGTTTTCTTCGGAATACGTTTCCTTTCTCAACGCAAGCCTTTGTGCACCACTTAATATCTCTTCACAGATTCCTCAAAGACAGAGTTTCCAAACTGACCAACGCAGTGTGAGCCTTAACTCTCTGAAATGAATGCACACGTCAGAGAGTAGTTTCTTGGAACCCTTCTTTCTGGGTTTTCTTTCAGGATATTTCACTTTTCGTCATAGTCTTCAACGCACTGCAAAATATCACTTTTTCAATTTTAGAGGAATAGTGTTCACACACTGCCTTATGAGAAAAGAAGTATGAGTCCCTGAGTGGAATGTTCACATCACAAAGCAGTTTCTCAGAAAACTTCCCTCCAGTTTTAATCTGAAGACATCTCCTATTTCTCCACAGGCCTGAATTGCTCATGAATGTCCCGTCATGAATCCATCCTTGACGCAGTTTCAAAACTGTGTAATAGAAAGGAAGATTTATCTACATGAGATGAATACACATGTCTATCACAAACCTGTTTCACAGAAAGCTTCTTTCCAGTTTTCGTCTGAGGATACTTCCTTTTTCACCATTGCCGTCCATATACTCGTGAGTGTCCCCTGGTAGCTTTTTCTCCAAATGGGATTCCCCAATCCTCTATGAGAATAAAAGTATAACTTTGTGAGTGGAATGCACATGTCACAAAGCAACTCCTCGGAAATCTTCTTTCCAGTATCTATCTGAAGACATTTCCATTTTCACCGTTAGCCTCAAAGCGCTCCTGAGTATCCCTTAGCTGAAAAACCTAAAACAGTGTTACAATACTCCTCAATAAAAACAAGCTAAACTGTGTGAGTGGACTTCACGTGACATAGAGCAGTTTCACAGAAAGTCTCCTTCTGGTTTTTATCGGAGGGTATTCCTTTTTCAGCATATTCTTAAGAGCATTCCAAAATGTCCTTTCTCAGGATCCACAGAAACAGTGATTTCAAACTACTCAATTCAAAGGATGATTTAACTCTATGAGATGAATACACACATCACAAAGCAGTTGCTCCGAAAGTTTCTCTCCAGTTTTCATCGCAAGACGTTTCTTTTCTCACCACAAGCCTCCGGGTGCCACTTAATATCCCTTCACAGATTCCTCAAAGACACAGTTTCCAAAGTGTTCAACGTAGTGTAAGTTTTAAGTCTCTGAAATTAACAGACACGTCAGAGAGAATTTTCTTGGAATACTTCTTTCTGGGTTTTATTTCAGGTATTTCACTATTCGCCATAGTCTTCTACCTGCTGCACAATATCACTTTTTCAGTTTTACCGGAACAGTGTTCAAACACTGCCTTACGAGAAAAGAGGTATAACTCCCTGAGTAAAATGCGCACATCACAAAGCAGTTTCTCAGAAAGCTTCTATCCAGTTTTTATTTGAAGATATTTCCCATTCCCCCACAGGCCTGAATGAGCTCCCAAAAGTCCCTTCACGAATCCGTCCATGACGCAGTTTCAAAACCGCATATTTGAAAGAAAATTTTATCTATGTGAGATGAATAGTCATATCTATCACAAAGTGGTTTCAAAGAAAGCCTCTTTCCAATTGTTGTCTGAGGATATTTCCTTTTTCATCATAGCCATGCATATACTCCCGTATGTCCCCTGGAAGCTTTTTCTCCAAAAAGGATTCCCCAATCCTCTATGAGAAGAAAAGTATAACTCTGTCAGTGGAGTGCACACGTCACAAAGCAGCTATTCAGAAATCTTCTCTCCAGTATCTATCTGAGGATATTTCTGTTGTCATCATAACCCTCAAAGTGCTCCCAAGTATACCTTAGCTGAATAACCTAAAACAGTGTTAGAATACTGCTCAATGGAAGCAGACACTTAACTGTGTGAGTGGACTTCACATGACCTAGAGCATTTTCACAAAAAGTTTCCTCATGGTTTTTATCAGAGGGTATTCCTTTTTCTGCACATTCTTAAGAGCATTCCCAAATGTCCTTTCTCAGTTTCCACAGAAACAATAACTTCAAACTGCTCAACCCAAAGGATGATTTAACTCTATGAGATGAATACACACATCACAAAGTGGTTGCTCCAAAAGCTTCTGCCCAGTTTTCACTGGAAGACGTTTCCTTTCTCACCACAAGCCTCTGGTCTCCCCTTAATATCTATCACAGATTCCTCAAAGACAGAGTTTATAAACTGGGCAACGTAGTGTAAGCTTTAACTCTCTGAAATGAATGCACACGTTAGAGAGCAGTTTCTTGGAATGCTTCTTTATGGGTTTTATTTCAGGATATTTCACTTTTTGCCATTGTCTTCAATGCACTGCAAAATATCACTTTTTCAGTTTTACAGGAACAGTGTTCAAACACTGCATTATAAGAAAAGTTCTAACTCCCTGAGTGGAATACACACATCACAAATCAGTTTCTCAGAAAGCTTCTCTCCAGCTTTTATGTGAAGATATTCCCTATTTCCCTACATTCCTGAATGTGCTCCCAAATGTCCCTTCATAAATCCGTCCTTGATGCAGTTTCAAAACTGCGTAATAGAAAGAAATCTTTATCTATGTGAGATGAATAGATATATCTATCCCAAACCAGTTTCACAGAAAGCTTCTTTACAGTTTTTATCTGAGGATATTTCCTTTTTCACCATAGCCATCCATACGCTACTGAATGTCCCTGGTAACTTTTTCTTCAAATGGGATTCCCAATCCTCTATGAGAAGAAAAGTGAAACTCTGTGTGTGGAATGCACACGTCACAAAGCAGCACCTCGGAAATCTTCTCTCCAGTATCTATCTGAAGATATTTCCGTTTTCTCCGTAAGCCTCAAAGTGCTACTGAGTATCCCTTAGCTGAAAAATGTAAAACAGTGCTAGAATACTCCTCAGTGAAAAGAGACTGAAATGTGTCAGTGGACTTCACGTGACCTAGAGTAGTTTCACAGAAAGTCTCCTTCTGGTTTTTATGGGAGGCTTTTTCTTTTTCAGCATATTCTTAAGAGCATTCACAAATGTCCTTTCTCAGGTTCCACAGAAACAGAGATTTCAAACTCCTAAATCCAAAGAATGATTTAAAACTATGAGATGAATACACACATCACAAAGCAGTTGCTCCGAAATCTTCTCTCCAGTTTTTTGGGATACTCGAGAGCGTTCCCAAAAGTCCTTTCTCAGGTTCCACAGAAACAGTGATTTCAAACTGCTCAATCCAAAGAATGATTTAACTCTAAAAGATGAATAAACAGATCTCAAAGCAGTTGCTCCGAAAGCTTCTATCCAGTTTTCGTTGGAAGACGTTTTCTTTATCATCACAAACCTCCAGGCGCCACTTAATGTCCCTTAACAGATTCCTCAAGGACAGATTTACCAAACTGGGCAATGCAGGATAAGCCTTAACTCTCTGAAATGAATGCACAGGTCAGAGAGCAGATTCTTGGAACACATCTTTCTGGGTTTTACTTCAGGATATTTCACTTTTCGCCATACTCTTCGATACACTGCAAAATAATATGCTGGAGCTTCTCTCCAGTTTTCATCTGAAGATATCTTCTGTTTCCCCACAGGCCTGAATTGCTCTTGAATGTCCCTTTGTGAATCCGTCCATGACAAAGTTTCAAAACTCCGTAATAGAAAGAAAGTTTTATCTATGTGAGATGAATAGACATATCCATCACAAAGCAGTTTCACAGAAAGCTTCTTTCCAGGTTTTGTCTGAGGATACTTCCTTTTTCTACACTGCCATCCATATATTCCCGAATGTCCCCTGGTAGTTTTTTCTCCAAACGGGATTCGCCAGTCCTCTATGAGAAGAAAAGTATAACTCTGTGAGTGGAATGCACACATCACAAAGCAGCTCCTAGGAAATCTTCTCTCCTGTATCTATTGGAAGATATTTCCATTTTCACCGTAAGCCTCTAAGTGATCCCGAGTATCCCTTAGCTGACTAACCTAAAACACTGTTAGAATACTGCTCAATGAAAACAGAAGCTTAACTGTGTGAGTGGACTTCATGTGACCTAGAGCAGTATCACAGAAAGTTTCCTTCTGGTTTTTATCTGAGGGTATTACTTTTTCAGCATACTCTTGAGAGTGTTCCCAAATGTCCTTTCTCAGGTTCCACATAAACAGTGATTTCAAACTGCTCAAACCAAAGAATTATTTAACTCTAAGAGATGAATACACATATCACAAAGCAGTTGCTCCGAAAGCTTCTCTCCAGTTTTCATTGGAAGACGTTTCCTGTGTCACCAAACGCCTCCAGGTGTCACTAAATAACCCTTCACAGATTCCGAAAAGACAGAGTTTCCAAACTGGGTAACATAGTGTAAGCTTTAACTCTCTGAAATGAATGCACACTTCAGAGAGCAGTTTTTTGGAAGTCTTCTCTCTGGGTTTTATTTCAGGATATTTCACTTTTCGCCATAGTCTTCAATGCACTGCAAAGTATCACTTTTTCAGTTTTACAGGAAGTGTTCAAACACTGCCTTATGATTAAAGTGGTGTAACTTCCTGAGTGGAATGTACACATCACAAAGCAGTTTCTCAGAATGCTTTTCTCCAGTTTTTATCTTAAAATATCTCCTATTTCCCCACAGGTCTGAATGTGCTCCTGAAAGTCCCTTCACGAATCCAAAATGAAGCAGTTTCAAAACTGTGTAATAGAAAGCAAATTTTATCTTTGTGAGATGAATAGACATATCTATCACAAAGCAGTTTCACAGGAAGCTTCTTTCCAGTTTTTGTCTGAGGATATTTCCTTTATCACCATTGCTGTCGACATAATCCTGAATGTTCGCTGTTAGCGTTTTCTCCAGACGGGATTCCCCAATCCTCTATTGGAAAAAGAAAGTATAACTCTGTGAGTGGAATGCTCACGTCACAAGGCAGTTCTTCGGAAATCTTCTCTCCAGTATCTATCTGATGACATTTCCGTTTTCACCGTTAGCCTCAATACGCTCCTGAGTATCCCTTAGCTGACTAACCTAAAACAGTTTTAGTATACTGCTCAATGAAAACAGAAGCTTAACTGTGCGAGAGGCCTTCACATGACCTAGAGCAGTTTCACAGAAAGTTTCCTTCTGGTTTTTATCGGAGGATATTTCTTTTTCAGCATAATGTTAAGAGCGTTCCCAAAAGTCCTTTCTCAGGTTCCACAGAAACAGTGATTTCAAACTGCTGAATCTAAAGAATGATTTAACTCTAAAAGATGAATAAACAAATCTCAAAGCAGTTGCTCCAAAAGCTTCTATCCAATTTTCATCGGAAGACGTTTCCTTTATCACCACAAACCTCCGGGCGCCACTTTATATCCCTTAACAGATTCCTCAAGAACAGATTTACCAAACTGGGCAATGCAGGATAAGTTTTAACTCTCTGAAATTCATTCTCTGAAATGAATGCAGAGGTCAGAGAGCAGATTCTTGGAATACATCTTTCTGGGTTTTACTTCAGGATATTTCACTTTTCACCATACTCTTCAATACACTGCAAAATATCACTTTTTCAGTTTTACAAGAACAGTGTTCAAACACTGCCTTCTGAGAAAAGAGGTATAACTCCCTGAGTGGAACGCACACATCACAAAGCAGTTTCTCAGAAAGATTCTCTCCAATTTTTATCTGAAGATTTATCCTATTTCCCCTTCAGGCCTGAATGTTCTCCCGAATGTCCCTTCGCAAATCCGTACATGATGCACTTTCTAAACTGCGTAATAGAAAGAAAGTTTCATCTATGTGAGATGTATAGACATATTGTCACAACGCAGTTTCACAGAAAGCGTCTTTCCAGTTTTTGTCTGAGGATATTTCCTTTCTCACCATGGCCTTCCATATACTCCCGAATAACCACTGGTAGCTTTTTGTCCAAACGTGATTCCCCAATCCTCTATGGGAAGAAAAGTATAACTCTGTGAGTTGAATGCACACGTCAGAAAACAATTCCTGAAAAATCTGCTCTCCAGAATCTATCTGAAGATATTTGAGTTTTCACCATAAGCCTCAAAGCACTCCCGAGTATCCATTAGCTGACTCACCTAAAACAGTGTTAGAATACTGCTCCATGAAAACAGAAACTTCACTGTGTGAGTGGAATTCACATGACCTAGACCAGTTTCACAGGAAGGTTCCTTCTGGTTTTAATTGGAGGGTATTACTTTTTCAGCATATTCTTAAGAGTGTTCCCAAATGTCCTTTCTCAAATTCCACAGAAACAGTGATTTCAAACTGATCCATACAAAGAATGATTTAACTCTATGAGATGAATACACACTTCACAAAGCAGTTGCACCAAAAGCTCCTCTCCAGTTTCCGTTGGAAGACGTTTCCTTTCTCACAACAAGCCTCTGGGTGTTACTTAATAGCCCTTCACAAATTCCTCAAAGACAGAGGTTCCCAACTGGCAACATAGTGTAACCTTTAAATCTCTTAAATGAATGCACACGTCAGAGAGCAGTTTCTTGGAATGCTTCTTTAAAGGGTTTTATTTCAGGATGTTTCACTTTTTGCCACAGTCTTCAATGCACTGCAAAATATCACTTTTTCAGTTTTACAGGAACAGTGTTCGAACACTGCCCCATGAGAAAAGAGATAAAACTCCCTGAGTGGAATATACACATCACAAAGCAGTTTCTCTGAAAGTTTCTCTCCAGTTTTCATCTGAAGATATCTCCTATTTACCCCTCAGACCTGAATGTGCTCTCAAATATCCCTTCGTGAATCCGTCCATTACTGAGTTTCAAAACTGCGTAATAGAAAGAAACGTTTATCTATGTGAGATGTATGGACATATTATCACAAAGCAGTTTCACAGAAAGCTTCTGTCCAGTTTTTGTCTGTGGATATTTCCTTTTTCACCATAGCCATCCATATACTCGCGAATGTCCCCGGTAGCTTTTTCTTCAAACAGGATTCCCCTATCCTCTCTGAGTAAAAAGTATAACTCTGTGAGTGGAATACACATGTCACAAAGCAGCTCCTCGGAAATCTTCTCTCCAGTATCTATCTGAAGACATTTCCGTTTTCACCATAAACTTAAAAGCGATCCCGATTATTCCTTAACTGACAAACCTAAAACAGTGTTAGAATACTGCTCAATGAAAACAGAAGCTTAACTGTGTGAGTGGAATTCAGGTGACATAGAGCAGTTTCATAGAAAATTACCTTCTGGTTTTTATCGGAGGGTATTTCTTTTTCAGTATATTCTTAGCAGCATTCCCAAATGTCCTTTCTCAGGTTCCACAGAAACAGTGATTTCAAACTGCTCAAACTAAAGAATGATTTAACTCAAGGAGATGAACACACACATCACAGAGAAGTTGCTCCGAAAACTTCTCTCCAATTTTCATCGGAAGACTTTTCCTTTCTCACCACAAGCCTCCAGGTGTCTCTTAATAGCCCTTCACAGATTCCTCAATGACAGAGTTTCCAAACTGGGCAACGTAACGTAATCTTTAACTCTCTGAAGTGAATGCACACGACAGAGAGTAGTTTCTTCAAATGCTTCTTTCTGGGTTTTATTTCAGGATATTTCACTTTTCGCCACAGTCTTCAATGCCCTGCAAAATACCACATTTTCGGTTTTACAGGAGCAGTGTTCAAATACTGTCTTTTGAGAAAAGAGGAATAACACCCTGAGTGGAATGCACACATGAAAAAGCAGTTTCTCAGAAAGCTTCTCTCCAGTTTTTATCTGAAAATATCTCCTTTTACACCGTATGCCTGAATGTGCTCCTGAATGTCCCTTCGCGAATCTGTCCATACCGCAGTTTCAAAACTGCGCAATACAAAGAAAGTTTTGTCTACATGAAATGAATAGACATATCTATCACAAAGCAGTTTCACAGGAAGCTTCATTCCAGTTTTTGTCTGAAGATATTTCCTTTTTCACCATAGCCATCCATATACTTCCGAATGTCTCCTGATAACTTTTTCTCCAAAAGGGATTCCCAGTCCTCTATGACAAGAAAAGTAAAACTCTGTGAGTGGAATGCACACGTCAGAAAGCAGCTCCTCAGAAATCTTCTCTCCAGTAAATATCTGAAAATATTTTCATTTTCACCGTAAGCCTCAAAGCGCTCCCTAGTATCCCTTAGCTAACACACCTAAAACAGTGTTACAATAATGCTCAATGAAACCAGATGCTTAACTGTGTGAGGGGACTTCACGTGACCTAGAGCAATTTCACAGAAAGTTTCCTTCTGGTTTTTATCAGAGGGTATTTCTTTTTCAGCATATTCATAAGAGCATTCCCAGATATTCTTTCTTAGGTTCCACAGAAACAGTGATTTAAAACTTCTCAATCCAAAGAATGATTTAACTCTATGAGATGAATACACACATCACAAAGCAGTTGTTCCAAAAGCTTCTCTCCAGTTTTCATCAGAAGACGTTTCTTTACTCACCACAAGCCTCTGGGATTCATTTAATATACCTTCACATATTCCTCAAAGACAGAGTTTCCAAATTGGCCAAAGCAATCTAAGCTTTAACTCTCTGAAATGAATGCACACGTCAGAGAGCAGTTTCTTGGAATGCTTCTTTCTGAGTTTTATTTCAGGATATTTCACTTCCACCACAGTCTTCAATGCACTGCAAATTTCGCTTTTTCACTTTTACAAGAACAGTGTTCAAACACTGCCTTATGAGAAAGGAGCTATAACTCCCCGAGTGGAATGCACAGATCACAAACCAATTTCTCAGGAAGCTTGTCTCCAATTTGTATCTGAAGATATTTCCTATTTTTCCACATTCCTGAATGTGCTCCCGAATGTCCCTTCGCAAATCCATCTATGACGCATTTTCAAAACTGCAAAATAGAAAGAAAGTTTTATCTAGGTGAGATGAATAGACGTATCTATCACAAAGCAGTTTCACAGAAAGCTTCTTTCCAGTTTTTGTCTGAGGATATTTCCTTTTTCACTATAGCCATCCATATACTCCCGAATGTCCCCTGGTAGCTTTTTCTCAAATGGGTTTCCCCAATCCTCTATGAGAACAAAAGTATAACTCTGTGAGTGGAATGCACACGTCATAAAGCAGCTCCTCGGAAATCTGCTCTCCAGTATCTATCTGAAGATATTTCTGTTTTCACTGTAAACCTCAAAGCATTCCCGAGTATCCCCTAGCTGACTAACCTAAAACAGTGTTAGAATACTGTTCAATGAAATCAGAAGCTTAACTGTGCGAGTGGAATTCACGTCACCTAGAGCAGTTTCACAGAAAGATTCCTTCTGTTTTTTATCAGAAGGTATTTCTTTTTCAGCATATTCTCAAAAGCGTTGCCAAATATCCTTTCTCAGGTTCCACAGAAACAGTGATTTCAAACTGCTCTATCCAAAGAACGATTTAACTCTAAGAGATGAATACACACATCACAATGCAGTTGCTCCAAAGGCTTCTCTTCAGTTTTCATCCGAAGACATTTCCTTTCTCACCACAAGCCTCTGGGCACCACTTAATATCCCTGCACAGATTCCTCAAAGACAGCTTTTCCAAACTGGGTAACGTAGTGTAAGCTTCAACTCTCTGAAATGAATGCACATGTCAGAGATCAGTTTTTTGGAACGCTTCTTTCTGGGTTTTATTTCAGGATATTTCATTTTTCACCATAGTCTTCAATGCACTGCAAACTATCACTTTTTCAGTATTACAGAGGCAGTGTTCATACACTGCCTTATGTGAAAAGAGGTAAATCTCCTTGAGTGGAATACACACATCACAAAGCAGTTTCTCAGAAATCTTCTCTCCTGTTTTTATCGGAAGATATTTCTTTTTCCCCACATTTCTGAGTGAGCTCCTGAATGTAACTTCACCAATCCATACATGATGCAGTTTCAAAACTGCGTAATAGAAAGAAATCTATATCTATGTGAGATGAATAGACATATCTATCACAAAGCAGTTTCACAGAAAGCTTCTTTCCAGTTTTTGTCTGAGGATATTTCCTTTTTCAATATAGCCATCCATATACTCCCAAATGTCCCCTGGTTGCTTTTCCTCCAAATAGGATTACCCAATCTTCTATAAGAAAAAAATATAACTCCGTGAGTGGAATGCACATGTCACAAAGCAGTTCCTCGGAAATCTTCTCTCCAGTTTCTATTTGCAGATATTTCCTTTTTCCCCATATGGCACAAAGCACTCTCGCTTATCACTTCGCAGACTAAACAAAAACAATGTTAGATTACTGCTCAATGAAAACAGAAGCTTATCTGTGTGAGTGGACTTCGCGTGACCTAGAGCAGTTTTGCAGAAAGATTCCTTCTTGTTTTTATCAAAGGGTATTCATTTTTCAGCATATTCTTAAGGGTATTCCCAAATATCCTTTCTCAGGTTCCACAGAAACAATGTTTTCAAACTGCTCAATCCAAAGACTGATTTAACTCTATGAGATGAATACACACATCACAAAGCAGTTGCTCTGAAAGCTTCTCTGCAGTTTTCTTCGGAAGACATTTTCTTTCTCACCACAAGGCTCTGGGCGCCACTTAATATCCCTTCACATATTCCTCATAGATAGAGTTTCCAAACTGGGCAACGTAGTGTAAACTTTAACTCTCTGAAGTGAATGCACATGTTGGAGAGCATTTTCTTGGATTGGTTCTTTCTGTGTTTCATTTCAGGATTTTTTACTTTTTGCCATAGTCTTCAATGCAATGCAAGCTGGCACTTTTTCAGTTTTACAGGAATAGTGTTCAAACACTGCCTTATGAGAAAAGAGCTATACCTCCCTGAGTGGAATGCACACATCACAAAGCAGTTTATCAAATAGCTTCTCTCCAGGTTTTATCTGAAGATATATAATATTTAACCACAGGCCTGAATGCGCTCCCGAATGTCCCTTCGTGAATCTGTCCATGAGGCAGTTTCAAAACTGCATAATAGAAAGAAAGCTATATCTAGGTGAGATGAATAGACATATCTATCAGAAAGCACTTTTACAAAAAGCTTCTATACAGTTTTTGTCTGAGGATATTTCCTTTTTCAATATAGCCATCCATACACTCCTGAATGTCTCCTGGTTGCTTTTTCTGCAAACAGGATTCCCCAATACTCTATGAGAAGAATAGTATAACTCTGTGAGTGGAATGGACATGTCACAAAGCAGCTCCTCGGAAATCTTATCTCCAGTTTTTATGTGAAGATATTTCCTTTTCCACCATATGCCTCAAACTGTTCCCGATTATCACTTCACAGACTAAACAAAAACAGTGTAAGAATACTGCTCAATGAGAACAGAAGCTTAACTGTGCGAGTGGACTTCATGTGACCTAGAGCAGTTTTAGAGAAAGATTCCTTCTGGTTTTTATTGGAGGCTATTTCCTTTTCAGCATATTCTTAAGAGCGTTCCCAAATGTCCTTTCTCAGTTTCCACAGAAACAGTGATTTCAAACTGCTCATTCCAAAGAATGGTTTAACTCTATGAGATGAATACACAGATCACAAAGCAGTTTCTCCAAAAGCTTCTCTCCAGTTTTCATTGGAAGACATTTCTTTTCTCACCACAAGCCTCCGGGTGCCACTTAATATCCCTTCACAGATTTCTCAAAGACAGAATTTCCAAACTGGGCAACGTATTGTAAGCTTTAACCCTCTCAAATGAATGCACACACCAGAGAGTTGTTTCTTGTAACGCTTCTTTCTGGGATTTATTTCAAGATATTTCACTTTTCGCCATAATCTTCAATCTGCTGCAAAATATAACTTTTTCAGTTTTACAGTAACAGTGTTCAATCATTGCCTTATGAGAAAAGAGGTATAACTACCTTAGTGGAATGCACACATCACAAAGCAGTTTCTCCGAAAGCTTCTCTCCAGTTTTTATCTGAAGATATCTCCTTTTTCAGCATACGCCTGAATGTGTTCCCGAATGTCCCTTCGTGAATCCATCCATGACACAGTTTCATAACTGCATAATAGAAAGAAAGTTTTATCTATGTGAGATGAATAGACATATCTGTCACAAGGCAGTTTCACAGAAAGCTTCTTTCCAGTTTTTGCCCTAGGATATTTACTTCTTCACCATATCAGTCCATATACTCCCGAATGTCCCCTGGTAGCTATTTCTCCAAATGGGATTCCCCAATCCTCCATGAGAAGAAAAGTATAACTCTGTGACTGGAATGCACATGTCACAAAGCAGCTCCTCGGATATCAGCTCTCCAGTTTCTATCTGAAGATATTTTCCTTTTCACCATAAGCCTGAAAGCACTCACGAGTATCCGTTAGCTGACTCAACTATAACAGAGCTAGAATACTGGTCAATGAAAACAGAAGATTAATTGTGCGAGTGAACTTCACTGACCTAGAGCCGTTTCACAGAATGTTTCCTTCTGGTTTTTATCGGAGGGTATTTCTTTATCAGTATATTCTTAAGAACATTCCCAAATGTCCTTTCTCAGGTTCCACAGAAACAGTGATTTCAAACTGCTCAATCCAAAGGTTGATTTAGCTCTATGAGATGAATACACACATGGCAAAGCAGTTGCTCCGAAAACTTCTCTCCTGTTTTCATCGGAAGTCGTTTCATTTCTCATCACAAGCCTCCGGGCGCCACTTAATATCCCTTCACAGATTCCTCAAAGACAGAGTTTACAAATTGGGCGACATAGTGTAAGCTTTAAGTCTCTGAAATGAATGCACACGGCAGAGAACGGTTTCTTGGAATGCTTCTTTATGGGTTTTATTTCAGAATATTTCACGTTTCACCATAGTCTTCAATACGCTAAAAAATATCACTTTTTCAGTTTTACAGGAACAGTGTTCAAACACTTCTTTATGAGGAAAGAGGTATAACTCTCTGAATGCAATGCACACATCACAAGGCAGTTTCTCAGAAAGCCTCTCTCCAGTTTTTATCTGAAGATATCTCCTATTTCCCCTCAGGCCTGAATGTTCCCCGAATGTCCCTTCACGAATCCGACCATGATGCAGTTTCAAAACTGTGTAATATAAAGAAAGTTTCATCTATGTGAGATGAATAGACATATCTATCACAAAGCAGTTTCACAGAAAGCTTCTTTCCGGTTTTTGTCTGAGGATATTTCCTTTTTCATCATACCCATCCATGTACTCCCGAATATCCCCTGCTAGCTTTTTCTCAAAATGGGATTCCCCAATACTCTATGAGAATAAAAGTATAACTCTGTGAGTGTAAGGCACACGTCACAAAGGAGCTCCTCGGAAATCTTCTCTCCAGTATCTATCTGAAGATATTTCCGTTTTCACTGTAAGCCTCAAAGCGCTCCCTACTGTCCTTTAGCTGACAAACCTAAAACAGTGTTGGAATACTGCTCAATGAAAACAGAAGCAAATTTCACATGACCTGGAGCAGTTTCACAGAAAATTTCCTTCTTTTTTTTCGTGGAGGCTATTTCTTTTACAGCATATTCTTAGGAGCCTTCCCAAATGTCCTTTCTCAGGTTCCACAGAAACAGTGATTTCAAAATGCTCAATCCTAAGAATGATTTAACTCTATGAGTTGAATACACACCTCACAAAGCAGTTACTTCTAACGTTTCCCTCCAGTTTTCATCGGACGACGTTTCCTTTCTCACCACAAGCCTCCAGGTGCCACTTCGTATCCCTTCACAGATTCCCCAAACTCAGTTTCCAAACTGGGCAATGTAGTGTAAGCTTTAACTCTCTGAAATGGATGCACACGTCAGAGAGTAGTTTCTTGGAACGTTTCTTTCTGGGTTTTATTTCAGGATATTTCACTTGTCACCATAGTCTTCAATGTGCTGCAAAATATCACTTTTTCAGTTTTACAGGAACAGAGTTCAAACACTGCCTTATGAGAAAAGAGTTATAACTCCCTGAATGGAATACACACATCACAAAGCAGTTTCTCAGAAATCTTCTCTGCAGTTTTTATCTGAAGATATCTCCTATTACCCACTCAGGCCTGAATGTGCTCCTGAATGTCTCTTCATGTATCGGTCCATGACGCAGCTTCAAAACTGCATAACAGAAAGTTTTATCTATGTGAGATGAATAGACATATCTATCAGAAAGCAGTTTCACAGAAAGCTTCTTTCCAATTTATGTCTGTGGATATTTCTTTCTTCTCCATAGCTGTCTATATACTCCCTAATGTCTCCTGGTAGCTTTTTCCCCACACAGGATTCCTCAGTCCTCTATAAGAAGAAAAGTATAACCCTGTGAGTGTAAAGCACACGTCCCAAAGCAGCTCCTCGGAAATCTTCTCTCCAGTGTCTATCTGAAGACAATTCCATTTACACCATAAGCCTCAAAGCGCTCCCGAGTATTCCTTAGCTGACAAACCTAAAACAGTGTTAGAATACTGTTCAATGAAAACAGATGCTTATATGAACAAGTGCACTTCACATGACCAAGAGGGCTTTCACAGAAAATTTCCTTTCAGTTTTTATCAGAGGGTATTTCTATTTCACCACATTCTTTAGAGAATTCCCAAATGTCCTTTCTCAGGTTCCACAGAAACAGTGATTTCAAGCTGCTCAATCCAAAGAATGATTTAACTTTATGAGATTAATACACACATCACAAAGCAGTTACTCCGAAAGCTTCTCTCCAGTTTTCATCGGAAGACGTTTTGTTTCTCACCACAAGCCTCTGGGCGCCACTTAATATCCCTTCACAGATTCCACAAAGACAGAGTTTCCAAACTGGGCAACGTAGTGTAAGCTTTAACTCTCTGAAATGAATGCACACATCAGAGAGCAGTTTGTTGGAATGATTCTTTCTGGTTTTATTTCAGGATATTTCACTTTTCGCCATATTCTTCAATGCGCTGCAAAATATCGCTTTCTCAGTTTTACAGCAACAGTGTTCAAACACTGCCTTGTGAGAAAAGAGGTATAACTTCCTCAGTGGAATGCACACATCACAAAGCAGTTTCTCCAAAAGCTTCTCTCCAGTTTTTATCTGAAGGTATCTTCTATTTCCCCACAAGCCTGAATGTGCTCCCGAATGTCCCTTCACGAATCCGTCCATCGCACAGTTTCAAATCTGCATAATAGAAAGAAAGTTTTATCTATGTGAGATGAATAGACATATGTTTCACAAAGCAGTTTTACAGAAAACTTCTTTCCAGTTTTTGTCTGAGGATTTTTCCTTTTTTACGATAGCCATCCATATTCTCCCGAATGTCCCCTGGTAGATTTTCTCCAAGCAGGATTCCCCAATCCTGTATGAGAAGAAGAGTGTAACTCTGTGAGTGGAATGCACGCTTCACAAAGCAGCTCCTCAGAAATCTTCACTCTGGTGGGTATCTGAAGATATTTCCGTTTTCACCATAAGCCTCAAAGTGCTCCCCAGTATCCCTTAGCTGACTAACCTAAAACAGTATTAAAATACTGCTCAGTGAAAACAGAAGCTTAACTATGCGAGTGAAATTCACGTGACCTAGAGCAGTTTCATAGAAAGTTTCCTTCTGGTTTTTATCGGAGGGTATTTCCTTTTCAGCATATTCTTAAGAGCGTTCCCAAATGTCCTTTCTCAGGTTTCACAGAAACAATAATTTCAATCTGCTCAATCCCAAGAAAGATTTAACTCTATGAGATGAACACACACGTCACAAAGCAGTTGTTCCCAAAGCTTCTCTCCAATTTTCACTGGAAGACGTTTCCTTTCTCACCACAAGCCTCCAGGCACCACTTAATATCCCTTCACATTTTCCTCAAAGACAGATTTTCCAAACTGGGAACGTAGTGTAAGCTTTAACTCTCTGAAATGAATGCACACGTCAGAGAGCAGTTTCTTGGCACGCTTCTTTCTGGGTTTTATTTCAGGATATTTCACTTTTCACCATAGTCTTCAATGTGCTGCAAAGTATTACTTTTTCAGTTTTACAGGAACAGTGTTCAAGCACTGCCTTATGAGAAAAGAGGTATAGCTCCCTTAGTGGAATGCGCACATCACAAAGCAGTTTCTCAGAAAGCTTCTCTCCAGTTCTTATCTGAAGATATTTCCTATTTCCCCACAGTCCTGAATGTGCTCCCGAATGCACCTTCGCAAATCCGTCCATGTCGCAGTTTCAAACTGGGTAATAGAAAGAAAGAGTTCCCCAATGTCCCTTCACAGATTTTTTAACAATCGGGTTTCAAACCTGGAGAATCAAAAGAAAATTTTGTCTCTGTGAGATAAATCTACACATCAGAATGTAGTTTCACCAATAGTTTCTCTCTAGTTTAATCTAGGGATATTCGGATTTGCAACAGGCCTCAATAAGCTCCCAAAATCCCTTCAACAATGCTTGAGAAAGTGTGTTTCCAACCTCCTAAATCAAAAGAAACGTTTAACTCTGCAAAATGAATCCACATATCACAATGCAGATTCGCAGAGTGCTTCTTTCTAGTTTTTACCTGGGAATGATTGTTTTTTTCTATAGGCCTCAATGGCCTCCCAAACGTACCTTCACAGATTCTCCAGAAACAGTGTTACCAAAGTGCTGAATCAAAAGAAAGGTTTGACTCTGAGAGAACAATCCACACATCACAAAGCCGTTTTACAGATAGCTGCTTTCTAGTTTTTTTCTAGGGATATTCGGTTTTGTTCCATAGTCCTCAAAGAGCTCCTAAATGTCCCTTCTCAGATTCTACAAAATGAGTGTTTCCATCCTGGTGAATAAAAAGAAAGCATTAACACTGTTAGATGAATTCACACATCACAACGCAATTTCACTGATAGCTTATTTCTAGTTTTTGTCTGGAGATATTCAATTTTTTCTTATATACCTCAGTGGGCTCCCAGGTGTCCCTTCATAGATTCTCAAAAAAAGTATTTTAACCTGCTGAATCAAAGAAAATGTCTAACTATGTGACATGAATCCACAGTCACAATCCAGTTTCACATATACCTTCTTTCTAGTTTTTATTTGGGGATATTCATTTTTTCCTCATAGGCGTAAGTGGGATCCCAAATGTTCCTTCAAAGATTCTCCCAACAGTGTGGTTCCAATCTGCCTAATCAAAGAAAATGTCTAACTTTGTGAGATGAATCAACACATCACATAGTAGTTTCGTTGATCACTTCTTTCGAGTTTTTATCTGAGGATATTCAATGTTGCCCTATATGCCTCGATAGGGTCACAAATGTCTCTTTGCAGATTCCCCAAAAAGAGTGTGTCCAACCTACTGAATCAAAACAGTGTTTTAACTCTGTGAGATGAATCCATACATCACAAAGCTGTTTCACAGATAGCTTTCTTCCGAGTTTTTTTAATCTCAGGATATTTGATTTTGCCCCTTAGGCCTCAATGAGCTCTCAAATTTCCCTTTGCAGATTCTGCAGAAAGAGCGTTTCCAACCTACTGAATCAAAAGAATGTTTTAACTCTGAGATGAATACACACATCACAAAGCAGTTTCAGATAACTTTCTTTCTAGTTTTTAATCTCAGGATATTTGGTTTTGCCCCATAGGCCTCAAAGGGCTCCAAAATGTCCCTTCACAGATTCTACAAAAAGAATATTTGCAATCTACTGGATCAAAAGAAAGGCTTTGTTCTGTGAGATGAAACCAAACATCAGAAATCAACTTCACAGATAGCTTCTTTCCAGTTTTTATCTGGTTTTTCCCCCATAGGCCTCTATCAGGTCCCAATTGTCACATTACAGATGCTCCAACAAGAGTGTTTCAACCCTGCTGAATCAAAAGAAAGGTTTACCTCTCTGAGATGAATCCACACACAACAAAGCAGTTTCACAGATAAGAGTCTTTCTTGTTTTTATCTGGGAATATTTTTTTTTCCATAGTCCTCAGCTGGCTTCCAAATATCCATTTACAGTTTCTCCAAAAAGAGTGTTTCCAACCTGGTGAATCAAAAGAAATGTTTAACTCTGTGAGACAAATCCACACACGAAAAAGCAGTTTCCCACATGACTGCTTTCTAGTTTTTATCTGGGCATATTTAGTTTTCCTCCTGGGCCTCAATGGGCTTCCAAATGCCCCTTTTCAGATTCTCCAAAAAGAGTATTTCCAACTTGCTGAATGAAAAAAAAAAGTTTAAGTCTGTGAGATGAATCCAGACACCACAAAGCAGTTTCAGAGATAGCTTTTTTCGTTTTTTATCTGAAGATATTTGGCTTTGCTTCATAGGCTTCAAAGGGCTTTCCAATTTCCCTTCATGGATTCTACAAAAAACGTGTTTCCATCATGCTGAATCAACAGAAAGATACAGTTCTATTAGATGAATCCACACATCACAAAGCATATTCGCAGATAACTTTTTCTACTTTTTATCTTGGGATATTCTGTTTTTCCTCAGAGGCATCAGTGGGCTTTTAAATATCCCTTTGCAGTTTCATCAACCAGAGTGTTTTTAGCCTGCTGAGTAAAAAAAAAAAAAAAAAAAAAAAAGGTTTAACTCTGTGAAATGAATCCACACATTACAAAGTAGTTTCACAGATTGCTTATTTCTAATTTTTATCTGAGGATATTCAGTTTTTATCCTTAGGTCTCAATTAGTTCCCAAATGTCCCATCAAAGATTCTCCAAAAAAGTGTGTTTCCATCCTACTGTATCCAAACAAATATTTATCTTTTTGAGATGAATCCAAGTATCATAATGCAGTTTTACAGATAGCTTCTTTCTACTTTTTATCTGGAAATATTCTGCTTTTCCCCATAGGCCTCAATGTGTTCCCAAATGTCCCTACACAGGTACTCCAAAAAGAGTGTTTCTAAACTACTGAATCAAAAGAAAGGTTCAAATCTATGAGATAAATTGATATATTATGAAAAAATTTCACACATAGCTTCTTTTTAGGTTTCATCTGGGGATATTCAGTTTTTTCCCATAGGCCTCACATGTCCCTTCACAGATTCTTGTTTTCATCTGGGGATATTCAATTTTCCCACATAAGCCTTTATTGGCTCCCAAATGTCCCTTTGCAGATTCTCCAATAAGAGTGTTTCCAGCCTGGTGAATCCAAACAATGCTTAACTCTGTTGAATGAATCTACATATCATGAAGCAGCTTCACAGATAGCTTTCTTCTAATTTTTATCTGGGGATTTTTTTCCCATAGGCCTCAATGGGCTAAGTGTTTCTTTGCAGATACTCCAAAAAGATTGTTTTCAACCTGCTGAATCAGAAAGAAGTTTTAGCTCTCTGACATGAATCCACATGTTACAATGTAGTCTCACAGATAACTTTCTTCTAGTTTTTATCAGGAGATATTTCATTTTTCCCTGTAGGAATCGATGGGCTCCCAAATGTCCCTTTGCAGATTCTCCAAACAGAGTGTTTTAAACCTGCTGAATCAAAAGAAAGGTTTAACTCTATGAGATATATGCACATATGGCAAAGCTGTTTCACACAGCTTTTTTTTCTTTTTTTTTTTTTTCATCTTTATCTGAGGATATTCAGTTTTACCCCATAGGCTTCAATGGGCTACCAAATGTCTCTTTGCAGATTCTCCACAAAGAGTGTTGCCAACCTTTTGAATCAACAGAAAGGTTCAAGTCTGTCAAATGTATCCATGCTTCACAAAGCAGTTTCACAGATAGCTTCTTTCCTTTTTTTTATTTGTGTATATCCAATTTTTACCCATTGGCCTTATCGGGCTCCCAAATGGCCCATCATAGGTTCTGTATTAAGAGCGTTTTCAACCTGCTGAATCAAAAGAAAGGTTTAGCACTGGGAGATAAATCCACACATTACAAAGCAGTTTGTAAGATAGCTTCTTTCTAGTTTTTTCCTGGAGATATTTCCTTTTTTTCCCATAGATCTCAATAGGCTCCCAAATGTCCCTTAAGATCTTACAAAAGATTGTTTCCAACATGCTGAACCAAAAGAAATATTTAGCTCTGTGGGATGGATCCACACATCAGAAAGCATTTTTGCAGATAGCTTCTATCTAGTTTCTATGTGGGGATATTTGGGGTTTTGCCAAGGCCTAAAAGGGCCTTAAAAGGTCCCATCACAGATTCTCCAAAAACAACATTTCCAACCTGCTGAATCAATAGAATGGCTTCACTCTGTAGATGAATCCACACAGCACAAGTAAGTGATAGCTTCGTTCTTGATTTTATCTAATGATATTCGCTTTTTTTTTTCCAATTGGCATCCATGGGCTACAAAATGTCCCTTTGCAGATCCTCCAAAAAGAATGTTTTTAACCCGCCGAATTAAAAGAAAGGTTTAACTCTGTGAGATGAATCCACAGATCACAAAGCAGTTTCACAGATAGCTTCTTTATAGTTTTTATCTAGGGCTATTCTGATTTTCCCCATAGGCCTCAATGAGCTCTCAAATGTGCCTTTGCATATTCTACAAAAAGAATGTTTCCAAACTGCCGAATGTAAAGAAAAGATTAACTCCATGACGTAAATTCACACCTCACAAAGTAGTTTCACAGATTGCTTCTTTCTAGTTTTTATCTGGGTATATTTGCTTTTTCCCCATAGACCTCAATAAGTTTCCAAATTTCACTTTGCAGATCCTACAAAAGTAGTGTTTCCAACCTTCTGAATCAAAACAAAGATTTAACGCTGTGAGATGAATCAACACATCACAGAGGAGTTTCAAAGATAGCTTCCTTCTTGTGTTTATCTGGGGATATTAAGTTTTCCCCCATAGACCTCAATGGGCTCCTAAATGTCTCTTTGCAGATACTACAAAAAGAGTGTTCACAACCAGCTGAACAAAAGAAAGTCTAAAATTTTAAGATGAATCCACGCAAAATAATGCAGTTTCACAACTTGCTTCTTTCTAGTTTATAACTGGTGATATTTGATTTTCCCCCTAAGCTTCAATGGGCTCCCAAGTGTCCCTTCATAGATTCTCAAAAAAGTGTTTCCAACCTGCTGAATCAAATGTAAGGTTTAACTCTGTGAGATGAATCTACGTATCACAAAGCAGTTTCAAAGATAGCTTCTTTCTGGTTTTTATCTGGGAATATTCTATTTTTCTTCATAGGCCTCAATGGGCTACCAAATGTCCCTTCAAAGATTTAGGAAAAAAGTGTTTTCAACCTGCTGAATATAAAGAAAATTTTAACTCCATGAGATAAATCCACACATCACAAAGCAATTTCACAGATAGGTTCTTTCTAGTTTGTAATCTGTGGATATCCCAATTTTCTGCCTAGGCCTCAATGGGCTCTCAAATGTCCCTTTTCAAATTCTACAGAAAGAGGTTCCAACCTGCTGAATCAAAAGAAAATTTTAACTCTGTGAAATGAATCTACTCATAAATGAGCAGTTTCAAAGATAGCTTCTTTCTAATTTTTACCTCTGAATATTCATTTTTCAACATGGCCTCAATGGGCTCATAAATGTCTCTTAGTAGATTCTCCAAGAAGAGTGTTCGGAAATATTTAACTCTGTGTGATAAAACCACATATCTCAAAGCAGTTTCAGAGATACTTTCTCTCTACTTTTTATCTGGGGATATTCAGTTTTTCCCCGTAGGTCTCAAAGAACTACCAAATGTCCCTGCATATATTCTCTAAAAAGAGCCAATTCACACGTGGTTTCTTTCTAGTTTTTATCTGGGTATGTTCACTTTTTCCCCACAGGTCTCAATGGGCTCCTGAATATCCCTTAGCAGATTCCACAAAAAGAATTTTTCCAATCTACTGAATCAAAAGAAAAGTTTAACTCTGTGAGATGAATCCACATACCAAAAGACAGTTTCACAGATAGTTTCACTCTAGTGTTTTTCTGGGGATATTTGGTTTTTCCCATAGCCCTCAATGGGCTCTTGAAAGTCCCTTCACAGATTCTCCAAAAAGAATGTTTCCATCCTGCTGAATCAAAGAAAGGTTTAAATCTGTGAGATGAATCCATACAGCATGAAGTAGTTTCACAGATAGCTTCTTTCTCGTTTTTATGTGGGTGTATATATATGTATATTTTTTTTTATCAGGGGATATTTGTTTTTTGCATAGGTCTCAATGGGCTCTTACATATCCCTTTGCAGATTCTCCAAAAAGAGTGTTTCCATCCTGCTGAATCAAAAGAAAGTTTTAACTCTGTGAGACGAATCCAGGCATCACAAAGCAGTTTCAGAGATAGCTCCTTCATAGTTTTTATCTGAGGATATGCAGTTTTCCCCACAGATCTTAATGGGCTCCAAAATGTCCCTTCACAGATCGACAAAAGAGTGCTTCTAAACTGCTGAATCCAATAATAATAATAATAATAATAACTCTACGAAGTGATTCTACACATCACGAAACAGTATCACAGGTAGTTCTTTCCAGCTTTTATCTGGGGATATTCTGTTTTTCCCCAGAGGGCTCAAAGGGCATTCAAATTTCTCTTTTGCAGATTCACCAAAATGAGTGTTTCCAACCTGCTATATCAGAAGAAACGTTTAACTCTGTGAGACGAAACCACACATCACAAATCAGTGTCACAAAGTTTCTTTCTAGTTTTTATCTGGGGATATTCGTTTTTACCCCATAGGCCTCAATGAACTTCCAAGTGTCCCTTCACAGATGATCCAAAAACAGTTTACAGCCTGTTGAATCAAAAGAAAGGTTTAACTCTGTGAAAAGAATCCACAGATAAGAAAGTGGTTTCACAGACAGCTTCTGTCAAGTTTTTATCTGAGGATATTCAGTTTGTCACCACAAACTTCAATGGGCTCTCAAATGTCCCTTCACAGATTCTACAAAAGGAGTGTTTCCAACCCACTGATTGAAACGAAAGTTTTAGCTCTGTGAGATGAATCCACACATCGTAAAACAGTTTCAGAAGTAGCTTCTTTCTAGTTCTTATCTGGGGACATTCAGCTTTTCTTTTTAGGCCTCAAAGAGGGTACAAATATACTTTTGCAGATATTAAAAGAAGACTGTTTCCAAAGTTATGAATCAAAAGAAAGTTTCAACTCTGTGAGATGAATCCACACATCACAAACTAGTTACATGAATAGCATCTTTCTGGTTTTTACCTGAGATAATTCAATTTTTCCCCATGGGCCCCAGTGGGCTCCCAAATGTCCTCTTGAAGGTTTTCCAAAAAGTGTGCTTTGAACCTGCTGAAAAAAAAACAAAAAGCTTTAACTCTGAGAGATAAATCCACATGTCACAAAGCAGTTTCACAAATAACTTCTCTCTAGTTTTTATCTGGGTATATTCTCTTTTACACCTTAGGCCTCAATAGGTTCACAAATGTCCTTTCACAAGTTTTACAAAAAGAGGGTTTCCAACGTGTCGAATCATAACAAGTTTTAACTCTCTGAGATGAATCCACACATCATAAGTCAGTTTCATGGATAGCTTCTTTCTAGTTTTTATCTCTGAATATTCCATTTTTCCCCTTTGGCATCAATTTGCTTCCAAAGATCCCTTTGCAGATTCTCCAAAAAGAGCTTCTAATCTGCTGAATCACAGGAGTGGTTTACTCTGTGAGTAGAATCCACACATCAAAAATCAGTTTCACCAGTATTCTATTTTTTTCTCAGGATATTCAGATTTTTTTCCACAGCCTCAATGGTCTTCCAAACGTTCCTTTACAGATTCTCCAAAAAGAGTGCTTATAACCTTCTGAATAAAAAGGGTGGCTTAACTCTGTAAGATAAATCCACACATTACAAAGTAGTCTCATGGCTAGCTTTTTCCTCATTTTTTATCTCAGGATATTCTCTTTTTCCCCATAGACCTCAATGGGCTCCCAAATGTCCCTTCATAAATACTCCAAAAAGAGTGTTTCCAACTGGCTGACTCAAAAGAAAAGTTTAACTCTGTGAGATGAATCCACACATCACAAAGTAGTTTCACAGATAGCTTCTTTCTACTTTTTGTCTGGGGATATTTGGCTTTTCCCCATAGGCCTCAATGGGCTCCCAAATATCTCTTCACAGACTTTCCACAAAGAGTGTTTCCAACCTGTGGAATCAAAAGAAAAGTTTAACTTTGTGAGATGTATCCCCTCATAACACAGCAGCTTCACAAATAGCTTCTTTTTAGTTTTAATCTGGGGACATTTTGTTTTGCCCATAGGCCTCAAAGGGCGTCCAAATGTCCCTTCATAGACTCTCCAAAAAGTGTGTTTCAAGCCTGTTGAATCAAAAGAAACATTTAGTTCTGTGAGATTAATCCAGACATCGAAATGCAGTTTCACAGATAGCTTCTTTGTAATTTTTATCTGGGGATATTTTATTTACCTCCTATGCCTCAATGGGCTCTCAAATGCCCATTCATAGATTCTCCAAAAGAAGTGTTTCCAAACTGCTGAATCAAGACAAAGTTTTAACTCTGTGAGAAATATCCACACAACACAAAGCAGTTTCACAGATAGCTTCTTTGTAGTATTTATCTGGAGATATTCTGTTATTCCTCATAGGCCTCAATGGGCTCTGAAATATCCTTTCACAGATACTTTAAAAAGAGTGTTTCCAACCTACTGAATGAAACAAAAGGTTTACCTCTGTGAGATGAATCCACACATCACAAAGAAGACTCACACATAGCTTCTTTCTAAGTTTTATCTGGGGATATTCAGGTTTTTTTTTTCATAGACCCACAAAAGCTCCCAAATGTCCCTTTAGAGACACCTTAAAAATAGTGTTTAAAAGTTGCTGAATCAAAAGAAATTTTTAACACTGTGAGGTGAATCCACACTTCACAAAACAGTGTGAGAGATAGTTTCTTTACAATTTTTGTCTGGGAATATTTGGTTTTTCCCAATAGGCCTCAATGGGTTCCAAAATGTCCCTTCACAGATTCTGAAAAAGAGTGTACAAAACCTGCTGAATCAAAAGAAAGTTTGAACTCCATGAAATGAACCCACACATCACAAAGCAGTTTCACAGATATATTCTTTCTAGTATTTATCTAAAGATATTGGTTTTTTCCTATAGGCCTCAAGACACTCCCAAATGTCCTTTCCCAGATTCTCCAAAAAGAGTGTTTCCAACATACTGATTCAAAAGAAATGTTTAACACTGTGAGATGAATCCACTCATCACAAAGCAGTTTCACAGATACATTCTTCATAGTTTATTTCCTGGGGATACCCTAAGTCTCAATAGGCTTCCAAATGTCCCTTCACAGATTCTCCAAAAAAAGTGTTTCCAACCTGCTGAATCAAAAGAAAGATTTAACTCTTTGAGATGAATTTACACATCACAAAGCAGTTTCACACATACTTCTTTCTAGTTTTTATCTGAGGATGTTCTCTTTTCCCCATAGGCTTCAAAGGGCTCCAAATGCCTTCTCAAAGATTCTATGAAAAGAATCTTTTCAACCTGGTGAATTGAAAGAAAGGTTTAACTCTGTGAGATGAATCCAGACACCAAAAAAGCAGTTTCACAGAAAGCTTCTTTCTTACTTTTTTTTTTTTTTTTTTAATGGGGATATTTGGTTTTTCCCAACAGGCCTTAATTTGCTTCCTAATGTCTTTTCACAGATTCTCCACACAGAGTGTTTCCAACGTGCTGAAACGAAAGAAAGGTTTAATTCTGTGAGATGAATCCACATATTAAAAAGCAGTTTCACAAATAGTTTATTTCTAGTTTATATCTGAGTATATTCAGTTTTCCCCTGTAGGCTTCAATGGGCTCCTAAATGTCACTTTACAGATCCTCCAAAAAGAGTGTTTCCAACCTGCTGAATCAAAAGACAGTTTTATCTGTGAGAGATTAATCCACACATCACAAAGTAGTTTCACAGATAACTTCTTTCTAATTTTATCTGAGGATTATGAGGTTTTCCCCGTTGGCCTCAATGGGCTTTCAATTGTCCCTCACAGATTCTCCAAAAAGAGAGTTTCAACCTGCTGAGTAAAAAGAAAGTTTTAGCTCTGTGAGATATATTCACACATCAGAAAGTAGTTTCGCATATAGATTTTTTCTACTTTTTATCTGAGAATATTCAGTTTTACCCTGTAAGTTTCAATGGGCTTCAAAGTCTTCCTTTGCAGATTCTTCAAAAAGAGTGTTTCCAACATGTTGAATGAAAAGAAAGTTTAACTCTGTGTGATAAATCCACACATCACAAAGCAGTTTCACAGCTAGATTCTTTCCAATTTTTATCTGGGTATATTTGGTTTATTTACATAGACCTCAATGGACTCTGAAATATCCCTTCACAGATTCTCCAAAAACAGTGTTTCCAAAATGCTGAAGGAAAAACAAGTATAGCTCTTTGAGAGAAATCCACTCATCAAAAAACAGTTCCACAAATATCTTTTTTTCTAGTTTTTGTCTGGAAATATTCAGGTTTACCCCATAGGCCTCAATGGGCTTCCAAATGGCTTTTCACAGATTCGACAAAAAGAGTGTTTCCAACCTGCTGAATCAAAAACAAGGTTTAACTCTTTGGGAAGTATCCACACATCACAAAGCAGTTTCACAAATAGCTTCTTTCTATTTTTTTCAGAGTATATTCTCTTTTGTCTTGTAGGCATCAGTGGGATCCCAAATATCCCTTTGAAGATTATATAAAAAGAGTGTTTCCAAGCAGCTGAATGAAAAGAAAGTTTGAACTCTGTGAACTGAAGTCATATATCACAATACAGTCTAACAGAGAGCTTGTTTCGAGTTTTTATCCAGGGATATTCAGTTTTTCCCAACAGGCTGCATTGGGCTCGTAAATGTCCCTTTGCTGATTCTCCAAAAACAGTGTTTCTAACCTGGTAAATCAAAACAAAGTTTTAACACGGTGAGATGAATCCACACGTCACAAAGCAGTATCACATTTGACTTCTCTCTAGTTTTTATCTTGGGATATTGGAATGTTCCCAAAAGAAATCAATGGGATCCAAAATGTCCCTTCACAGAGTCTCTAAAAAGAGTATTTCCAACCTGGGAAATCCAAAGAATAGGTTAACTGTGTGAGATGAAACCAAATAACACAAAGCAGTTTCACAGATAACTTCTTTCTGGTTTTCATCTGGGTACCATCTGTTTTTTACCATAGGTCTACATATGTTCCCAAATGTCTCTTCACAGAATCTACAAAAAGAGTGTTTTCATACTGCTGCATAAAAACAAAGGTTTAACTCTGTGAGATGAGTCCACAGATCACAAAGCAGTTTCACAGATAGCTACTTTCTAGTATTTTGGGGGGATATTTGAATTTTCCCAATAGGCCTCAATGGACTACCGAATGTCCTTTCACAGATTCTCCAGAAAGAGTGTTTCCAACCTGCTGAATCAAAAGAAAGGCTTAATTCTGTGATATGAATCCACACATTACAAAGTAGTCTCACAGATGGCTTCTTTCTAGTTTGTATCTGGGAATATTCCATTTTCCCACATAGGCTTTAGTAGACTCCCAAATGTTTCTTCAAAAAAACTTCAGAAAAATCGTTTCCAACCAGATCAATTAAAAGAATGATTTAACTCCGTGAGACAAATCCACACATAACCAAGTAGTTTCAAAGAGAACTTTTTTCTAGTTTTTATCTGGGGATATTCTGTTTCTCCTTGTAGGCCCCAATGGAACCCCAAATGTCCCTCTGCAGTTTAAAAAAAAAGAGTGTTTCCAACCTGCTGAATCAAAAAAAAATTACTGTGTGAGATGAATCCACATGTAACAAAGCAGGTTCACAGATAACTTCTTTCTAGTTTTTATCTGGGGATATTTGGGGTTTTTTTTTCCCATAAACCTAAATGGGCTCCCAAATGTCCCTTTGCAGATTTTACCAAAAGAGTTTGTCCAACCTACTGAATCAAAAACAGGATTTCACACTGTGAGATAAATCCGCATTATGAAGCAGTTTCACAGATAGTTTCTTTCTAGTTTTTATCTAGGGATACTCGGTTTTTCCCAGTAAGGGTCAATGGGGTCAATGGGGTCTTAAAGTCCTTTCACAGTTGCTCCAAAATGAGTGTTTAAAACCTACTGAATCAAAAGAAAGTTTTAACTCTGTGAGATGAATCCACATCTCTCTTTTTACATATTCTCCAGAAAGAATTTTTCCAACCTACTGAATTAAACGGTTTAACTCTGTCAGTTAAACCAACACATCACAAAAAGGTTTCAGAGATAGCTTACTTTTAGTTTTTACCTGGGAAAATATTGTTTTTACACATAGGCCTCAATAAACTCTCAAATGTCCCTTCACCGCTTCTCCAAAATGAGTTTACCAGCTTGCTGAATCTGAAGAGAGGAATAGTTCTGTGAGATATATCCACCCATCACAAAGCAGTTTCACAAGTAACATCTTTCTCCATTTTTATGTGGAGATATTTGTTTTCTCCCATAGACCTGAAAGGACTCCCAAATAACCTCTTACAGATTCTTAAAAAAGAGTTTACAGCCATAGAATCAAAGGAAATGGCTTAACTCTATAAGATGAGTCCACACATCACAAAGGAGTTTAACGGATATCTTCCTTCTAGCTTTTATCTTGGGATATTCAGTTTTGTCCCATAGGCCTCAGTGGACTCCAAAATATCCCTTTGCAGATGCTTCAAGAAGAGTTTTTTCTGTCTACTGAATCAAAAGAAAGTTTTAACACTGTGAAATGAATCCACACATCATGAAGCAATTTAAAACATAGCACCTTCCTAGTTTTTATCCGGAGATTTTCTGTTTTTCCCCATAGGCCAAAATGGGCTTTCATATATCCCTTCACAAACTCTTCAAAAAGAGTGTTTCCTATCTACTGCTGCAAAAAATAAAATTAAAGAATAAAAAAGAATTACCTGTGTGTGGTGAATCCACATATCCCAAAGCAGTTTAGCATAAAGTTTCTTTCTAGTTTTTATCTGGGAATATTCAGTTTTTCCCATAAATCTCAATGGGCTCCAAAATATCCCTTCGCAGACTCTCCAAAGAGTGTTTCCAACCTGCTGAATCAAAAAAAAATGTTTAACTCTGTGAGATCAATCAGCACATCACAAAGCAGTTTCACAGATATCTTCTTTTTAGTTTTCATCTGAAGATGTTCAGTTTTTCTCCATACACCTCAAGGGGTTCCCAAATATTCCTTCACAGACTCTCCAAAAGAGTGTTTCCAAACTACTAAATCAAAAAAGAGCTTTAACACTGTGAGATGAATTCACATAAAAAAGAAGTTTCAAAGGTAGCATCTTTCTAGTTTTTACCTGGGGATATTCGGGTTTTCCAAATAAGCCTCAATAGTCTCCCAAATATCCCTTTGCAGATTCTCCAAAAGCAGTGTTCCCTACCTGCTGAATCAAAATAAAGTTTAAGTCTGTGTGATGAATCCACATATCATAAAGCAGTTTCATATGTATCTTCTTTCTAGTTTCTATTTGGGTATATTTGGCTTTCCCCCATAAACCTCAGTGTGCTCCAAAATGTCCCTTCACAGATTCTCAAAAAAGATTTTTTCCAACTTGCTGTATAAAAAGAAAGTTTTAACTCTGTGAGATGAATCAACATATCACAAAGCAATTTCACAGAAATTTTCATGTGAATATGTTTGGTTTCTCCCTGTAGGCCTCAATGGACTTTCAGATGTCCCTTCACAGATTCTTCAGAAAGAGCGTTTCCTACTTGCTAAATCAAAAGAAAGTTTTAACTCTGTGAGATGAATCCATGCATCAAAAAGATGTTTCAAATCTATCTCCTTTCTAATTTTTATCTGAGGATATTCAGTTTTCCATCATATACCTCAATGGGCTCTGAAATATCCCTTCGCAGATTCTCTAAAGAGTGTTTCCAACCTGCTGAATCAAAAGAAAGGTGTTAGTATGTGAGATGAATCCACATATCACAATGTAGTTTCACACATACCTTCTTTCTAGTTTTTATTGGGAGATATTCCGTTTTTTCCCTAGACCTCAGTGGCTACAAAATGTCACTTTGCAGATTCTCAAAAAAGAGTGTTCCCTACTGCTATATCAAAGGAAAGGTTTACGTCTGTGAGATGAATAAACACATCACAAAGTAGTTTCACAGATAGCTTCTTTTTGTTTATCTTAGGGTGTTCTGTTATTCCCCATAGACCTAAATGGGTTCTCAAATGTCCCTACGCAGATTCTCCAAAAAGAGTGCTTCCAACCTGATGAATCAAAAGAATAGTTTAACTCTGTGAGATGAGTCCACATATCACAAAGCAGTTTCACGGATAGCTTCTTTCTAGCTTTTAACTGGGGATATTCTGTTTTTCCCCTTAAACCTCAGTGGGTTCCATAATGTCCCTTAGCAGTTTCCCCAAAGAGTGTTTCCAATCTGCTGAATCAAAAGGAAAGTTTAACTCTGTAAGATGAATCAAAACAACACAAAGCAGTTTCATGGATTCTTTCTAGTTTTATCTGGGAATATTTGTATTTTCCCTTAGGCCTCAATGAGCTCCCAAATGTCCCTTCACAAATTCTTGAAAAAGAGTGTTAGGACTTTACTGAATAAAAAAAGTTTTAATAGTCTGTGAGATGTCTCCACACATCACAAAACAGTTTCGCAGATAGCTTCTTTCAAGTTTTTACCTCAAGATATAGGATTTTATTTCATAGGGCTCATTGGGCTCCGAAATGTTTCTTGGTAGATCCTCCAAAAACAGTGTTTCCATCCTACTGGATTAAAGGAATCATTTAACTCTGTGAGTTGAAGCAACACATCACAAAGCAGCTTCTGAGATATCTTCTTTTTAGTTTTTATCTGAGAATATTCTGTTTTTAACAATAAGGCTCAATAAGCTCCCAAATGTTCTTTTGCAGATCTCCAAATAGAGTGTAGCCACCCTGCTTAATCAAAAGAAAATTTGAGCTCTGTGAGAGGTATCCACTCATCACAAAGAGGTTTCACAAGTAGCTACTTTCTAGATTTTATCTAATGATATAAGGTTTTTCCCATAGTCCTCAATATGTTTGCTTAATATTGCTTAACCAAAAGAAAAATTTACCTTCTGAGATGCATCAACACATCACAAAGCAGTTTCAGGGAGAACTTCCTTCCAGTTTTTTTCTGGGAATATTCTGTTTTTTTCCATAGGCCTCACTAAACTTCCAAATGTCCCTTTGCAGATTCTCCACCAAAAGTGCTACTGCCCTTCTGATTCAATAGAAAGCTTTAATTCTGTTGGATGTATCAACACAACACAAAGCAGTTTCACAGATAGCTAATTTCTAGTTTTTATCTGGAAATATTTTGTTTTCTCCATAGGCCTCAATATGCTCCCAAATGTCTCTTTGTGTATTGACCAAAAAGAGCGTTTCCAACCTCTTGAATCAAGAAAAAGTTTTATCTGTGTGACATGAATCCACAGATCAAAAATAAGTTTTACAGAAAACTTCTTTGTGGTTTTTATCTGGAGATATTCAGTTTTTATTCATATGTCTCATGTGGGCTCCAAAATGTCCTTTCACACATAGCCAAAAAGAGTGTTTCAAAGCTCCTGAATCAAAAAATAAAATAAAATAAAAAGGTTTAAGTCTGTAAGATGAATCAACACATCACCAATCAGCTTCAGAGATAGCTTCTTTCTAGTTTTTATGTGGAAATATTCTGTTTTTGTTTTTTTTTTTCCCACATAGTCCTCAATACATTCACAAGTAAGAAATGATTACCCCTTTGGGATGAATCCACACATCACAAAACAGTTTCACAGATAACTTCTTTCTAGTTTTTATCTGGAGATATTTGGTTTTACCCCATATGCCTCAATGGGCTCCCAAGATCCTTTTGAAGATCATCCAGAAAGAGTATTTCCTATATCTTGAATCAAAAGAAATGTTTAACTCTGAGAGATGAATCCACATATCACAAAGCAGTTTCACTGATAGCTTTTTTCCAAGTTTTTATCTGGGGATATTCGAGTTTTTTCCATAAACCTCAATGGGCTCAGAAATTTCCCTCTGCAGATTCTCCAAAGAGTGTTTCCAACCTGCGGAATCAAAAGAAAGGTTTTACTATGTGAGATCAATTCACAAATCACAAAGCAGTTTCACAGATAACTTTCTTCTAGTTTTAATCTGGAAATATTAGGTTTTATCCATAGGTCTAAATGGGCTCCCAAATGTCCCTTCACAGATTCTCCAAAAAGAGTGTTTTCAACCAGCTGTATATAAAGAAAGGATTAACTGTGACTTGAATCCACAAATCACAAAGCAGTTTCACAGAGATCTTCTTTCTAGTTTTCATCTGAAGATGTTCGGGTTTTCCCCATAGAGGTCAATGGGGTCCCAAATGTCCCTTTGCAGATCCTCCAAAAAGAGATTTTCCAACTGCTAAATCAAAACAAATGTTTAACTCTGCGGGATGAACCTGTACATCAAAAATCAGTTTCACTGATTACTGTGGGAACTGGCCAACAGCCCACAATGCAACAGGGCTCTCTCTTTGTTCCTAGGTGGATCGGCAGGTCAAGAAATGATAGACAAACACAAGATAGTGAAAGCTGGGTCCAGGGGGTGTCACCGTCTTCTGGTCCTGTGGTGCCAACAATGCACTGGATATGCCAGTATTTATTATTAAGTTTAGTGAGTGTGGGGGTAGGATAGTGAGGGATTTATGGTCATTTGATTATGAGGTGAGATGGTCACATGGGATGAAGTAATTCTATAACATAATATCTGTATGCAGAAGTACAGTATACGGAGATAAGAATTTACAATATATTGTGTGCATCAGTAATTTCTAACAGAGCCTTAAAACAGGAAAAGCAGTAACAGTTGTAGCAAAAGCTGGTTACAAAAAATTCATAGAAACAGGACGTGAAGTTTAGTTTTAGTTTCTAACAGAGCCTTAAAACAGGAACACAGTCTTTCCATAACCTATGATTAGCAAGATATTAATCAGTAGTAACAGTTGCAGCAAAGCTGGTTACAAAAGAATCACAGAAACAGGACATGAAGTTAGACCACCGGTTAGACCATAAATTCTCAGAAGGGAGTATGCCTTAACCCCAAAGAGGCCTCGAAGAGCTGTGGCAAGATGAGGGCATTTATAGCCCTATCTTAATCATACGGACAGGTGCCCCCATGCTTCCATTTATAGGCTCTCTATGAGGGTCACATTCCATTCCCAGAGCTATGAACATCTGCTTTTCTGAGATAGGAATCTTGGTGATGGGAAATATCCCTGACTGCACGTCCATTCATAGGCTCTCTGCCATGGGAAGCACATCACACGCTGTTGGCTCATTCTGGCAGTCCAACTTGACATTGTCTTTACAAAATCCTGCATGCGATTTTGTATTTAAAATAACCAGGAGCATTTCATCTTTTATTCCATAGCAATAGTTTCAGGGGGTCTCCCTACAATTGATAGCTTCATTCTAGTTTTTATCTGGGGATATTCAGATTTTCTTACAGGCCTCAATGAGATCCCTAATGTTTCTTCCATGTTTCTCCAAAAAGAGTGTTTCCAACCTGCCGAATCAAAAGAACTATTTACCTCTGTGAGATGAATCCACACATCACGAAACAGTTTCAGAAATTGCTTCTTTCTAGTTTTTATCTGGGGACTTTTTTTTACCTGTAGGTATCAATGGGCTCCCTAGAGTCCCATCACAGATTCTACAAAAAGAGTGTTAGCAATCTGCTGAATGAAAAGAAAGTTTTCACTTTGTGAAATGTATCCACACATAACAAAGCAGTTTCACTGATTGCTTCTTTCTAGTTTTTATCTGGGGATATTTGGCTTTTCCCCATAGGTCTCAAAGAGCTCCCAAGTGTGCCTTTGCGATTCTCAAAAAAGAGTTTTTTCAACCTGATGAATCATAGGAAGGGTTGAACTCTGTGAGATAAATCCACACATCACAAGGCAGTTTTATAGATAGCTTCTTTGTAGTTTTTATCTGAGGACTTTCCATTTTTCCCCAGTGCCTCAATGGGCTCCCAAATGTCCCTTCACTGATCTCCAAAAAGAGTGTTTCCAAACTGCTGTGTCAAAAGAAAGATTTAACTCTGAGAGATGAATCCACACATTACAAAGCAGTTTCACAGATTGCTTCTTTCTAGTTATTATCTGGGGATATTCAGTTTTACCCCATAGTCCTCAAAGGGATCCCAAATCTCCCTCCACAAATACACAAAAAATAGTTTTTCTAACCTGATGAATAAATGTGAAGCTTCAACTCTGTGACATGAATCCACACATCACAAGGCAGTTTCACAGATAACTTCTTTCTAGTTTTCATGTGGGGTATTTGCTTTTTCCCCATAGGAAATAATGGGCTCTCAAATGTCCCTTCATAAATTCTTTAAAAAGATTGTTTACTACCTGCTGAATCAAAAGAAAAATTTATCTTTGTGAGTTGAATCTACATATCACAAAGCAGTTTCACGTATAGCTTCTTTCTAGTGTTTATCTAGGGATATTCAGTTTTCCCCTATAATGCTCAATAGGCTCCAAAATGTCCCTTCACAGATTCTCCAACGAGTGTGTTCAACCTTCTGAATCAAAAGAAAGATTTAAATCGGTGAGATGAATCCACAAATCACAAAGCAGTTTCATGGAAGTGTCTTTCTACTTTTTATCTGGGGATATTTAGTTTTTTGCCTAGGCCTCAAGGGACTCCCAAATATCCCTTCACAGATTCCCCAAAAAGAGCATTTCCCACTGGCTGAATGAAAACAAAATTTTAACTCTCTGAGATGAATCCACATATCACAAAGCAATTACACAGATAGCTTCTGTCTAGTTTTCATTTGGGGATATTCAATTTATCCACATAAACATCAATGGGCTACGAAATGTCCCTTCGCAGATTCTACAAAGAGTGTTTCTGACCTGTTGAAACAAAAGAAAGGTTTAAATATGTGAAATGAATAAACAAATAACAAAAAAGTTTCACAGATACCTGTTTTCTAGTGTTTATCTTGGCATATTTGGTTTTTCCACATAGGACTCCAAATATCCTTTTGGAGATTCTCCAAAAAGAGTGTTTACAATCTGCTGAATCAAAAGAAGGGAGAACTCTGTTAGCTGAATCCACACATTTCAAACCAGTTTTACAGATTATTTCTTTTTCTTTTTATCTAGAGATACTCAATTTTTCACTATAGGCCTCAATGCATTCAAAAATGTCTTTTCACAGATCCTGCGAAAAGAGGGTTTTCAATCTGCTGACTCAAAGGAAAGGTTAAACTTGTGAGACGAATCCAAACATCACAAAGCAGTTTCACAGATGACTTCTTTGTACTTTTTATCTGGAGAAATTCAGATTTTCACCAAAGGCTTCAGTGGGCTCCCAAATGTCTCTTCACAGATTCTCCAAAAAGAGTGTTTCCAACCTGCTATATCAAAAGAAAGGTTTAACTCTTTGAGATGAATCCATACATGTCAAAGCAGTTTCACACACAGCTTCTTTTTAATTTTTGTCTGGGGATGTTCCATTTTTCCTTATAGGCCTCAATGGGCTCCCAAATGTCACTTTGCCAATTATCCAAAGAGAGTTTCCAACTTCTTGAATCAAAAGAAAGATCTAAGTTTGTAAGGTGAATCAACACATCACCACGCAGTTTCAGAGATAGTATATTTCTAGTTTTTATCTGGGAATATTCTGGGTTTTTTTTTTTTTCCATACACCTCGAAAAGCTCCCAGATATCCTTTGCAAATTCTCCAAAAAGAGTGTTATTACATGCTGAACAACAACACAAATTTTATTCTGTGAGAGGTATCCATACATCACAAAGCAGTCTCACAGATAGGTTCTTTCTAGCTTTCGTATGGGGATATTTGTTTTTCTCCATAGGCCTCAATGTGCTTCCAAATGTCCCTTCACAGGTTTCCCGAAAAGAGTGTTTCCAAACTGCTGAATCAAGATAAAGTTGTTCCTGTGTGACATGAATTCACACATGAAAAATCAAATTCCCAGGTAACTTCTTTCTAGTTTTCATCTGGAAATATCCGTTTTAGACCATAGACTTCAAAAGGCCTCCAAAATGTCTTTTTGTGGATTATGTAAAAAGGGTGTTTCCAACCTGCTGAATCAAAAGAAAAGTTTAACTCTGTGTAATGAATCCACACATCACAAAGCAGTTTCACAGATGGCTTCTTTCCACATTTTATTGGAAATATTCAGTTTTACCCCATAGGCTTCAATAACTCCCAAATGTCCCTTCTAAGGGTCACCACAAAGAGTGTTTCCAACCTCTTAATTCAAAACAAAGGTTCCAATCCAACCAACAGTGTAAAAGTGTTCCTATTTCTCCACATCCTCTCCAGCACCTGTTGTTTCCTGACTTTTTAATGATCGCCATTCTAACTGGTGTGAGATGGTATCTCATTGTGGTTTTGATTTGCATTTCTCTGATGGCCAGTGATGATGAGCATTTTTTCATGTGCCTGTTGGCTGTATGAATGTCTTCTTTTGAGAAATGTCTGTTCATATCCTTTGCCCACTTTTTGATGGGGTTGTTTGTTTTTATCTTGTAAATTTGTTTGAGTTCTTTGTAGGTTCTGGATATTAGCCCTTTGTCAGATGAGTAGATTGCAAAAATTTTCTCCCATTCTGTAGGTTGCCTGTTCAACCATTATGGAAAACAGTATGGCGATTCCTCAAGGATCTAGGACTAGATGTACCATATGACCCAGCCATCCCATTACTGGGTACATACCCAAAGGATTATAAATTATGCTGCTATAAAGACACATGCACACGTATGTTTATTGCAGCACTATTCACAATAGCAAAGACTTGGAATCAACCCAAATGTCCATCAGTGACAGACTGGATTAAGAAAATGTGGCACATATACACCATGGAATACTATGCAGCCATCAAAAAGGATGAGTTTGTGTCCTTTGTAGGGACATGGATGCAGCTGGAAACCATCATTCTTAGCAAACTATCACAAGAACAGAAAACCAAACACCGCATGTTCTCACTCATAGGTGGGAACTGCACAATGAGATCACTTGGACTCAGGAAGGGGAACATCACACACCGGGGCCTATCATGGGGAGGGGGGAGGGGGGAGGGATTGCACTGGGAGTTATACCTGATGTAAATGACGAGTTGATGGGTGCAGCACACCAACATGGCACAAGTATACATATGTAACAAACCTGCACGTTATGCACATGTACCCTACAACTTAAAGTATAATAATAATAAATTAATTAAAAAATAAAAATTTTAAAAAAAATACTAAAAAAAAAAAAAAAAAAGGTTCCATTCTTTGTGATGAATCCACGTGTTACTAAGCAGTTTCACAGGTAACTTCTTTCTTATTTTAATCCAAACATAGCAAAGCAATTTCTCACAGAGCTTTAATCTAGTTTTTATCTGGAAATGTTCAGTTTTTCCCCATAGGCCTCAATGGACTCCCAAATGTCCCTTCGCTGGTTATACAAAAAGATTGTCTCCAACAAGCTGATTCAAAAGAAACATTTTAACTCTGTGAGATGAATCTACACATCAAAAAACAGTTTCACGGATAGCTGCTTTCTATTTTTCATCTGGGGATATTCCATTTTGCCCCACAGGCCTCAATGGACTCCCAAATGTCCCTTCTCAGAGTCTCCAAAAAAGAGTTTCAAACCCTCTGAATCAAAGGAAAGGTTTAACTCTATGAGATAAATCCGCATATCACAAGGCAGTTTCACAGAAAGCGTCTTTCTAGTGTTTATCTGGAGTCATTCAATTTTTCTCAATAAACCTCAATGGGCTCCAAGACGTTTCTTCACAGATTCTCCAAAAACAGTGTTTGCAGTCTGCTGAAACAAAAGAATGGTTTATCTCTGTGTGGTGAATCCACACAGCAGAAAGCAGTTTCGCACATAGCTTCTTTCTAGTTTTTATCTGAGGATATTCTTTCTTTCCCACAGGCCTCAATTGGCACCCAAATGTCCCTTTGCAGAATATCCAAGAAAAGTGTTTTTAACCTTCTGAATAAAAATAAAGGTTTAACCCTCTGAGATAAATCCACCCATCACAAAGCAGTTTCACAGATAGCTTCTTACTAGTTTGTTTTTCTGGAAATACTCAATGGGCTCCAAAATGTCTTTCTGCAGATTCTGCAAAAAGAGTGTTTCCAACCTGCTAAATCAAAAGAAAGATTTAACTCTAGTGGATGAATCCACACATCACACAGCAGTTTCACAGATAGATTCTTTCTAGTTTTTATCTGAGGATATTTGGTTTTTCCCCATAGGCATCAATGGGCTCCCAAGTGTCCCTTCACAGATTCTCCAAAACACGTGTTCCCAACCTACTGAATCAAAAGAAAGGTTTAACTCTATAAGATGAATCCACATATCACAAATATCATGAAGCACTTTCACAGATAGCTTCTTTACAGTTTTTATCCTGGAATATTCAGTTTTTCCCCATAGTCCTCACTGGGCTCCAAAATGTCCCAGCACACATTCTCCAAAACTAGTGTGTCCAAACTGCTGATTCGAAAAAAAAAGGTCTATTTCCATGAGATGAATCCACACATCACAAAGCAGTTTCACAGATAGCTTCTTTGTAGTTTTTATGTGGGGATATTTGGATTTTTTCCGTATGCCTCAATGGGCCCCAAAGTGTCTTTTGGTAGATTCTCCAAAAAGAGTGTTTCCAACCTGCTTAATGAAAAGAAAGGTTTAATTCTGGGAGATGAATCCACATATCTCAAGGGAGTTTCTCAGAGAGCTTCTTTCGAGTTTATATCTGGGAATATTAGGTTTTTCCTCACAGGCCAAAATGGGCTCCCAAATATCCTTTTGCAGATTCTCAAAAGAGAGTGTTTTCAACTTGCTGAATCAAATTAAACGTTAAACTCTGTGAGAAGAATCCACACATCACAAAGCAGTTTCGAAGACACCTTCTTTCCAGTTTTTATCTGGGAATATTCTGTTTTTACACATAGTTCTCAATAAGCTCCCAAATGTCCCATCACCGGTTCTCCAAAAAGAGTGTGTCCAACCTGCTGAGTGAAAACAAAATTTTAATTCTGTGAGATAAATCCACACATCGCAAAGCAATTTCACAAATGGCTACTTTCTAGTTTTTATAAGGGGATATTAGCTTTTCCTCATAGGCCTCAGTGTGCTCCCAAACATCCCTTCATAGATTGTCCAAAAAGTGGGTTTTCGACTGCTGAATCAACTAAAAGGTTAAACTTCTTTAAATTAATCCACACATCACAACGCCGTTTCAGAGATACCTTCATTTTAGTTTTAATCTGGAAATATTATTTTTTCACCCATAGGCCTCGATGGGCTCCAAAATGTGCTTCTGCATAGTCTTCAAAAAAGAGGATTTCCAACCTGCTGAATCAAAGGAAAGGTTTAACTCTGTGAGATGCATCCACTCATCAAAAAGCAGTTTCTCAGATAGCTTCTTTCTAGCTTTTATCTGGGAATATTTGATTTTTATATGTAGGCCTAAGGGCTCCCACATGTCCCTTTGTGGATTCTCCAAAAAGAGTGTTTCCTACCTGTTTAATCTAAAGAAAGGCTTAACTCTCTGAGATGAATCCCCACATCACAAAACAGTTTCACACATAGCTTCTTTCTAGTTTTTTTTTCTAGGTGTATTCAGTTTCACCCCATATGCCACCATGGGCTCCCAAATGTCCCTTCAAAGATTCTCTAAAAAAAGTGTTTCCATCCTGCTCAACCAAAAGAAAGGTTTAACTCTGTGAGCTGAATCCACACATCGCAAAGCAGTTTCACAGATAAATTCTTTCTTGTTTTTATTTGGTGATATTTGTTTTTTTTCCAGAGGCCTCAAAGGGCTCACATATGTCCCTTCTGATTCTCCAAAGACAGTGTTTTCATTCTGATGAATTAAAGGAAATCTTTAACACTGTGAAATGAAACAATACATCAGAGATCAATTTCAGAGATAACTTTATTCTAGTTTTTATCTGGGAATTTTTGTTCTTTACCCAGAAGCCTCATTAAGCTCCCAAATGTCCCTTTGCACGTGCTCCAAAAACAGAAAAAGAGTGTTTCCAACCTGATGAATCAAAAGACAAGAATAATTCTATGAAATGTATCCATACATTACAAAGAAGTTTTACAGATAGCTTTTTTCTGGTTTTTATTTGGGAATATTCAGTTTTGCCCTATAAGCCTCAAAGGGCTCCCAAATGTCCCTTTGTCGATTCTCCACAAAGAGTGGTTTCAACCTGCTGAATAAAAATAATGGTTAAACTCTGTGAGATTAATCCATTCATCACAAAGCAGATTCACAGAGAGCTTCCTTCTGGTTTTTATCTAGGGATATAGGTTTTTCCCCATAGGCTACATCAGGGTCCCAAATGTCCCCTCCCGGATTCTCCCATAACAGTGTTTCCAAGTTGCTGAATCAAAAGAATGGTTTAGCTGTGTGAGATGAATCCACACATCACATCAGTTTCACAGATAGCTTCTTTCTAGTTTCCATCTAGGGATATTTGGCTTCCCATAGTCCTCCATGGGCTTCAAATTATCCCTTTGCAGATTCTCCAAAAAGAGTGTTTTCAACCTGCTGAAACAAAGAAAAGTTTTAATTGCTTAACATGGATCCACACATAACAAAGCAGTTTCACAAATAATTTCTTTCTAAGTTTTATCTGGGGATGTTCGTTTTTTTCCCCCATAGGCTACGATGAGCTCCCAAAAGTACCTTTACAGATATTCCAAAAAGTGTTTCTCACCTGATGAATTAAAATAATGTTTTAACTCTATTAGATAAATCCACACATCACAGAACAGTTTCATCGATAGCATCTTTCTAGTTTCTATCTGGGGATATTTAGTTTTTCCCCATAGCCCACAAAGGGCTCCCAAATGTCCCTTTGCAGATTCCCCATAAAAGCTGTTTCCAACCCACTGAGAAAAGGGAAAGTATTGACTCTGTGAGAAAAACCCACACATCACAAAGCAGTTTCACAGGTAGCTTCTTTCTAGTTTTTATCTGGGGATATTCCAGTTTTTCCTCATAGAACTCAATTGGCTTCCAAATGTTGCTTCATAGATTCTCTGTAAAAAGTGTTTACAACTGTTGAATCAATAGAATGGTTTAGTTCTGTGAGGTGAATCCATACACCACAAAGCAGTTTCACAGATAGCTGCTTCCATGTTTTTATTTGGGGATACTGAGTAGCTTTTTATAGACATCAAAGGGCTCAAAATATGTCTTCACAGATTCTCCAAAAAAAAAGTGTTTACAACGGATTGAATCAAAAGATAGGTATAACTGTGAGACGAATCCAAACGTCACAAAGCAGTTTAACAGATAGCTTCTTCCTAGTTTTTATCAGGAGATATTCAATTTTTCCCCATAAGCCTCATGGGTTCCCAAATGTCCTGTCGCAGATTTTCCAAAAAGAGTATTTCCAACCTGCTGAACAAAAAAAATGTTTAATTCTGTGAGATGAATGTACACATCATGAAGTAGCTTCACAGATACTTTCCTTCTAATTTTTATCTGGGTTTATTTTGTTTTTCCTCTTAGGTCCCAATTGGCTTCAAAATGTTCCTTCACAGTTTCTCCAAAAAGAGTGTTCCCAACGTGCTGAATCAAAAGAAAGGTTTAACTCTGTGAGATGAATCAACACATCATAAAGAAGTTTCACAGATAGCTGCTTTCTAGTTTTTATCTGGGGATATTCATTTTTTTCCCGTAGGCTACAAAGGGCTCCCAAATGTCTCTTTGCAGATTCTCCAAAAGATGTGTTTCCAACCTGCTAAATAAAAAGAAATGTTTAACTCTGTGAGATGAATCCACATATCAAAAAGCAGTTTCACAGATAGTTTCTTTCTAGTTTTTTTCCAGGGATACCCAGTTTCTTCCCATAAGCCTCCATGGGCTCCCATACGTCCCTTGGCAGATACTTGAAAAGCGTGTTTCCAATCTACTGAATCAAATCAAAGGTTGGACTCTCTGAGATGAATCCACACATCACAAAGCAGTTTCACAGACAGCTTCTTTCTAGGTTTATAAGGAATATTTGGTTTTCCACCATAAACCCCATTTTACTCCCAAATGTCTCTTCACAGATTCTCCAATGAGTTTTTCTCACCTGCTGAATCACATCAAAGTTTTAACTCTGTGACATGAATCCATACATCACAAAGCAGTTTCACAGATAGCTTTTTTCCAGTTTTTAACTAGGGATGTTTGGTTTTATTCTCCCCTAGGCCTCAATGGACTTCCAAAAGTCCTTTAAAGATTCTGCAAGAAAAGTGTTTACAACTTCCTGAATCAAAAAAAGATTTAATCCTGTGAAATGAATTCACATATCATGATGCAGTTTCACAGATAACCTCTTTCTAGTTTTTATCTGGGGATAATCAGGTTTTCCCCATATCCTTCAAACGGTTCCCAAATGTCTCTTCATAGATTCTAGAAAAAGTGTGTTTCCAACCTGCTGAATCAAAAGAAAGTTTTAACTCTGTAACATGAATCCATACATCCAAAGTGGATTCATAGATATCTTCTTTCTGGTTTTTATCTAAGGATATTCTGTTTTTCCCCAGAGGCTTCAATGGGCTTTCAAATGTCCTTTTGCAGATTCTCCAAAAGGAGTGTTCCTAGCCTGCTGAATCAAAGGAAAGGTTTAACTCTGTGAGATGAATCCACACATCACATCAGTTTCACACTTATCTTCTTTCGAGTTTTTATGGTGGGATATTCGGTTTTTCCCCATAGGCCTCAATGGGTTCCCAAATACTGTTTTGTAGATTCACTAAAAAGAGCTTTCTCAACGTGCTGAATCAAAGGAAAATTTTAACTCTATGATTTGAATCCACACATCAGAAAGCAGTTTCACAGAGAGCTTCTTTCTAGATTTTATCTGAGGATATTCGGTTTTCCCCAATAAGCCTCAATAGGCTCCCAAATGTTTCTTCGTGTATTCTCCAAAAAATAATGTTTTCAACCTGCTTAATCAAAAGAAAGTTTTAACTCTCTGATATGAGTCTACATATCACAAAAAATGTTTTATGGATAGCTTCTTTCTACTTTTTATGTGGATATATTTAGTTTTGCCCCATAGGCCTCAACGGGCTCCCGAATGTCCCTTCCCACATCCTACAAACAGAATGCTTCCAACTTGTTGAATGAAAAGAAAAATTTAACTCTGTGAGATGAATCCACACATCATAAAACAGTTTCAGAAACATCTTCTTTCTAGTTTTCATCTGTGGATATTCGACTTTTCCCTATATGCCTCAATTGGTTCTCAAATGCCCCAGCCAAGATTCTAAAAAAAAGTTTTTGTAACATGCTGAATCAAAAGACAGGTTTACCTCTGTGAGATGAATTTAGACATCACAAGTTGTTACACAAATAGCTTCTTTCTAGTTTTTATCCACGGATATTAGGGTTTTCCCCATAGGCCACAATGGGCTTTCAAATGTCCCTTCACAGATTGTAAAGAAAGAGTGTTCCCAACCTGCTGCATCAAAAGAAAGGTTTACCTCTGTGAGATGAATTTAGACATCACAAGCTGTTACACAGGTAGCTTCTTTCTCGTTTTTATCTGGGAATATTAGGGTTTTCCCCATAGGCCTCAATGGGCTCCCAAATGTCCCTTTGCAGGTTGTCCAAAAAGATGTGTTTACAACCTGATAAATAAAAAAAAAAGGTTTAACTCTGCAAGATGAATCCACAAATCACAAAACAGTTTCACAGATAGTTTTTTCCAGTTTTACTCTGGGGTTATTCATTTTTTTCCAATAAGCCTAAATGGGTTCCAAAATGTCCCTTTGCAGATACTTCAAAAAGCGTGTTTCCAACTTCCTGAATCAAAATAAAGGTTTAACTCTGTGAAATGAATAAACATATAACAAAGCTGTTTCACAGATAGATTCTTTCTAGTTTTTATCTGGAAATATTCAGTTTCTCCCACAGACCGCCATTGTCTCTCAAATGTTTCTTCACAGAATCTGTAAAAAGAGTGTTTCCCACCAGCTGAATCAAAAGAAAGGTTTAATTCTATGAGATGAATCATCACATCAGAAAGTAGTTTCAGATAGCTTCTTTCTAGTTTTATCTGGGGATATTTGCTTTTTCCTTATGGGCGCCAATGGGCTCCCAACTATCCCTTCACAGATTGTCAAAAAAGAGTTTTTTTCAAACTGCTGAATCAAAACAAAGGTTTAACTCTGTAAGATAAACCCACACATCATAAAGCACTTTCACTATAGTTTCTATCTAGTGTTTCTCTGTTGATATTTGGTTTTCCCCAAAGGCCTCAATTGGCTCCCAAATGTTCCTTGGTAGACACTCCAAAAAGAGTCTTTTCATCTTTCTGAATCAAAAGAAAGCTTTCCACCTGTGAAGTGAATCCACACTTCATAACGCAGTTTCTCAAATAAGAAACTAGTTTTAAACAGGGGATTGTCAGTTTTGAAACATAGGCCTCAAAAGGCTCCCAAATGCTGAATCAAAAGGAGGATTAACTTTGGGAGATGAATCCACAAAGCACAAGCAGTTTCACAGACAGCTACTTTCTAATTTTTAGCAGAGGACATTTCATTTATTCCCATAGGCCACAATTGACTCCCAAATACCCCTTCATAGATTCTCCAAAAAGAGTACTTCCAATCTGTTGAATCAAAATGAAGGTTTAACTCTGTGAAATGAATCCACACATCACAAAGCAGTTTGACAGATAGCTGCTTTTTACTTTTTATCTTGGGATATTTGGTTTTTCTCCATATGTCTCAATGAGTGTTCAAATGTCTCTTCCAAGATTTTCAAAAACGTATTTTTCCAACATGCTTAAGCAAAAAAGCTTTAAATGTGTGAGAAGAATCCATACATCACAAAGTTGTTTCACAGATACCTTATTTGTCATTTTTATCTGGGGACTTTTTTTTCACTTAGGCATCAATGGGCTTCCAAAATTACCTTTGCAGATTCTCCAAAAACGGTGGTTCCAACCAGCTGAGTCAAAAAAAAAAAAGAAAAGAAAAGAAAAGAAAAGAAAAGAAAAAAGGTTTAACTCTCTGAGATGAATCCACACATCTCAAAGCATTTTCACAGACAGCTTCTTTCTAGTTTTTATCTGGGGATAATCAATTTTCCTTATGGGTCTCAAAGGGCAGCAAAATGTCCCTTCATAGATTCTCCAAAAACAATATTTCCAGCTTGCTGAATCAAAAGACATGTTTAGCTCTGAATGATGAATCCACACATGGCTGGGCATGGTGGCTCATGCCTGTAATCCAAGCACATTGGGAGGCTGAGACAGTTGGATCATCATGAGGTCAGGAGATGGAGACCATCCTGGCTAACATGATGAAACCCCGTCTCTACTAAAAATACAAAAACAATTAACCTGGCATGGTGGTGGATGCCTGCAGTCCCAGTTACCCAGGAGGCAGAGGCAGGAGAATGACTTGAATGCAGGAGGTGGAGCTTGCAGTGAGCCAAGAAAGCACCACTGCACTCCGGCCTGGGTGACGGAGAGAAACTGCATCACAAAAAAAAAAAAAAAAAAAAAAAAAAAAAAAAAAAAAAAAAAAAAAAAAGATGAATTCACACATGAGAAAGCAATTTCACTGACAGTTTCTTTTTAGTTTTTATCTGGAGACATTTGATTTTTCCCCATAGGCCTCAATGGTTTCCAAATGTCCCTTCTCAGATGTTCCATTTATAGTGCTTCCAACCTGCTGAATCAAAAGAAAGATTTAACTCTGTGAGAACAGTTTCACAGATAGCTTCTTTCTAGTTGATCCCTAGGGATATTCGGTTTTTCCCCTTATCATCAAAGAAATGCCAAATGACCCTTCGCAGATTTTCCAAAAACTGTGTTTCCACATTACTGTGTCAAAAGAAAGATTTAACTCTGTTACATGAATCCACACATCACAAAGAAGTTTCACAAATTGCTTCCTTCTGGTTTATTTCTGGGAACAATCCCTTTTCAGCACAGACCTCAAAGGGGTTCCAAATGTCCCTTCTCATATTCTCCAAATAGGGTGCTACCAAACTGCTGAATCAAAAGAAGAGTTTAAATCTATGAGACGAATCCACATATCACAAAGCAATTTCACAGATGGCTTCTTTCTAGTTTTTATCTGGGGATATTCAGTTTTTCCCCATAGGCCTCAAAGGGCCCACAGATGTCCCTTCTAAGATTTACATTCACATAGTCTGTAAAAAGAGTATTTCCAACCTGCTGAATCAAAAGAAAGGTTAAACTCTGTGACATGAATCCACAGATCACAAAGCAGTTTCACAGATAGCTTTTTTCTGGTTTTATCTGAGGATATTTGCTTTGCCCCATAGGCCTCAATGGGATTCCAAATATCCCTTCTCCAATCTTAGAAAAAGAGTGTTTCAAGCCTGCTGAATCAACAGAAGGATTTAAGTGTGTGAGAAGGATTCACACATCACAAAGCATTTCAGTAGATACTTTGTTTCTAGTTTTTATCTGGGGATATTCCGTTTTTCTTGATAGGCCTCAATGGGTTCCCAAATATCCCTTCACAGATTCTACAAAAAAAGTGTGTCCAACCTTCTGGATCCAAATACAATTTTATCTCTGTGATATGAATCCAGCTCTCACCAAACAGATTCACTCTTAGCTTCTTTACAGTTTTGTCTAGGGATATTTTTTTTTTCCATATACCTAAATGGCCTCCCAAATGTCCCTTCACAGATTGTACAAAAATAGTGATTCCAACCTACTGAATCAAAAGGAAAATTTAACTATGTGAGATAAATCCACACATCCCAAAGCAGTTTCACAGATAACTTCTTTCTGGTTTTTATATGAAGATATTTGGTTTTTCCCCATAGGCTTCAATTGGAACCAACTGTTACTTTGCACATTCTCCAAAACGAAGTTTTCCAACCTGATGAATCAAAAAAAGTGGTTAAACCTTTGAGTTTAATTCACATTTCATAAAGCAATTCAAAGATAGCTTCTTTCTTGTTATCTGGGGATATTTGGTTTTACCCCACAAGCCTCAAAGAGGTCCTAAATGTTCCTTCACAGATTCTCCAAAGAGAATGTTTCCACCCTGCTAAATCTCAAAAAAGATTTAACACGGTGAGATGAATCCACACATCACAAAGCGGAAACCACACATCACAGATAGCTTATTTTTAGGTTTTATCTGTGGTTATTTGTTTTTTCCCCTTAGGCCTCTATGGCCTCCCAAATGTCCCTTTGCAGATTCCCTAAAATGATTGTTTACAACATGATGCTTTAAAATAAAGGTTTAAATCTGTGAGATGAAGCCACACATCACAAAGTAGTTTCACAGATAGCTTCTGTGTAGTTTTTATTGAGGGATATTCAGTTTTTTCCCATACGCCTCAAAGGACTCTGAAATGTCCCTAAGGAGATTCTACAAAAAGAGGTTTTCCAATGATTGAATCAGAAAAAAATTTCAACTCTGTGAGATGAACACATACCTCACAAAACAGTTTCACAGATGGCTTCTTCCTAGTTTTTATATGGTTATATTCAGTTTTGCACCAATGGTCTCCTTGGGTGCCCAAATGTCCTTTTGCTGTTTCTCCAAAAAGTATGTTCCCCAGCTACTGAATCAAAAGAAAAGTTTAACTTTCTGAGATCAATGGAAACATCACAAAGCAATTTCACAGATAGCTTCTTTCTAGTTTTCATCTGGGAATAATCGGTTTTTCCCTATATGCATCCCAATGCCCTTATGCAGATTCCTCAAAAAGAGTGCTTCCAAACTGGTGAATCAAAAGAAAGGTTTAGCTCTTTGAGATGAATCCACATATCACAAAGTAGTTTCACAGATAGCTTCTTTCTAGTTTTATCAGGGAATATTGTTTTTCCACATAAGCCTGAATGGGGTCCAAAATTTCTCTTTGTAGATTCTAGAAAAAGAGCTTTTCCACCCAGCAGAATCAAAAAAATGATTTAACTATGTGAGAATGATCCACACATCCAAAGCAGTTTCACAAATAATTTCTTTCTAGTTTTCATCTGGGGATAATCGGCTTTTCATCTAAGGCCTCATTTGGTGCACAAGTGTCCCTTTGAAGATTCTCCAAAAAGACTGTTTCTGACCTGCTGAATCAAAAGAAAAGTTTAACTCTGTTAGTTGAATCCACACATCAAAAACCAGTTTCACAGATAACTTCTTTCTAGTTTTTATCTGGGGATATTAGGTTTTTCCCCATATGCTTCAAAGGTTTCCAAAATGTCTCTTCACAGATTCTCCAAAAAGAGTGTTTCCAACCTGCTGAATCAAAGAAATGGTTAGCTCTGTGAGATGAATACACAAATCACAAGCAGTTTCACAGAGAGCTTCTTTCTAGTTTTTATCTGGGATACTCTTTTTTTCCCCATAGGCCTCAAATGGCTCTCAAACAGCCCTTTGCAGATTCTCCAAAAAAAGTGTTTCCAACCTGATGAATCAAAAGCAAGGTTTCACTCTGTGAGTTGAATCAACACATCAAAAGCAGTTCACGAATAGCTTCTTTTTAGTTTTTATCTAGGGATATTCAGTTTTTTTTCAGGCTTCAATGAGCTCCCAAATGCCCCTTCACAGATTCAACAAAAGATGTGTTTACAACCTTCTGCATCTCAAGAAAAGTTTAGCACTGTGAGATAAAGCCACACATCACAGAGTAATTTCACAGATAACTTCTTTCTTATTTTTATCAGGGTATACTCGTTTTATTTTCCATAGGCATCAATGGACTCACAAATATCCCTGCATAGATGCTTCAAAAAAGGTGTTTCCTACCTGCTGAATCAAAAGAAAGTTTTACCTCTGTAAGATGAACCCACATATCACAAATCAATTTCACAGATGATTTCTTTCTAGTATTTATTTGGGGATATTTGGTTTTTCCTGACAGGTCTTAATGAGCTCATAAATGTCCCTTTGCAGATTCAACAAAAAGAGTGTTTCTAACCTTATGAGCTAAAAGTAAAGTTTAACTTTGTGAGATGAATCCACAAATCACACAGCAGTTTCACAGATAATTTCTTTCCAATTTTTATCTGAGGATGTTCAATTTTTTCCCATAGGTCTCAAGGGGCACCCAAATATCCATTTGCAGATTGTGCAACAAGACTGTTTCCAACCTACTGAGTTAAAAGAAAGGTTTAACTTTGTGAGATGAATCCATATATCAAAAAGTAGTTTCACAGAAAGCTTCGTTCTAGTTTTAATCTGAAAATATTCACTTTTTCCACATATGCCACAATGGTCTCCCAAGTGTCCCTTCACAGATTTTCCAAAAATAGTTTTTTCAATCTACTGCATCAAAAGATAGGATGAACTCTGTGAGATGAATCCACAGATCACAAAGCAGCTTCACATATAACTTCTTTCTTGTTTTATCAGAATATAAATTTTTTTCCCCATAGACCTCAATGGGCTCTGAAATACTCCTATGCAGATCCTAGAAAAAGAGTGTTTCAATTCTGCTGAATCAACAGAAAGTTTTATCTGTGTGAGAATGATCCATACGTCTCAAAGCACTTTCACAGATTCTTTCCTTCTGGCTTTAATCGGGATATTCAGTTTATCCTCCTAGACCTCAATGGGCTCCCAACAATCCCTTTGCAGATTCTACAAATAGAGTGATTCCAATCTGCTGAAACAAAAGGAAAATTTAATTATGTGAGATAAATCCACTCATCACAAAGCAATTTCAGAGATAGCTTCTTTCTAGTTTTTAATTTGAAGATATTCATTTTTTCCCCATAGGCCTCAATTAGTGCCTAATTGTCCCTCACACATACTTCAAAATGAAGTTTTCCAACTTGTTGAATATAAAGAAAGGGTTAACTCTGTGAGTTGAATTCACATATCAAAAAGCAGTTCAAAGATAACACCCATCTTGTTGTAATCTGGTGATATTTTGTTTTTCCCTGTGGGCCTCAATGAGCTCCAAAATGTCCCTTCACAGATCCTCCAAAGAGAGTATTTCCACCCTGCTGATTCAAAAGAAAGGTTTAACTCTCTGAGATGAATCCACACATCACAAGGCAGTTTTTAGCTTTTCTATGAGGATATTCTGTTTTCCCCCATTGGACTACATGGACACACAGATGTCCTTTTCTAGATTATCCAAAAACAGTGTTTCCAAGCTACAGAACCAAAAGAAAAGCTTAATTCTGTGAGATTATTCCACATATTACAAAGCAGTTTCACACATAGATTCTTTCTAGTTTCCATTTGGAGATATTCTTTTTGTTTGTTTGTTTTGTTTTGTTTTGTTTTGTTTTTACCATACACCTCAATGTATTCCCAAAAGTTCCTTTGGAGGTTCTCCAAAAACAGTGTTTCCAAACTGCTGTATTAGAAGAAAGTTTTAACTCTGTGAGATGATGATACACACCACAAAACAGTTTCACAGATTTGTTCTTTGTAGTTTTTATCTGAGTATACTCAGCTTGTCACCACAGGCCTCCATACGCTATTAAGTATCCCTTCTCAGATTATACAAAAGGACTGTTTGCAACCTACTGAATCAAAAGAAAGGTTTAAGTCTGGGAAATGAATCAACACATTACAAAGCAGCTTAAAGATAGCTCTTTTCTGGGGATATTTACTTTTTCACTGTAGGCCTCAATGAACTCCCAAATGTCATTTTGCAGACTCTACAAAAAGAGTGTTTCCAAACTGCTGAATCAAAAGAAAAGTTCAACTCTGACATGAATCCACACATCACAAAACAATTTAACAGATAGCTTCCTTCTACTTTTTCTCTGGGGATATTCACATTTTCACCATAGGCCTCAATGCATTCCCAAATGTCCCTTCGCAGATTCTACAAAAACAGTGTTTACAAACTACTATATCAAAAGAAAGTTGTAACTCTATGAGATAAATCAACATCTGAGAGCAGCTTCAAGTACAACTTCTTTCTAGTTTTTTACTAGAAAGAAAGAAGGGGATAATCATTTTTTCACCACAGGCCTCGATGCACTCTCAAATGTTCCTTCACAGATTCTGCAAAAACAGTGTCTCCAAACTGCTGAAATGAAAGAAAAGTATAACGCTGTTAGATGAATCCACACATCACAAAGCAGTTTCACACATAACTTCTATTTAGTTTTTATCTGAAGATGTTTGTTTTGTCACCATAGGCCTCAATGTGTTACCAAATGTCCTTCACAGATTCTACAAAAAAAAACTGTTTGCAAACTGCCAAATCAAAAAAAAAAAATGGTTTAATTGTTTGAGAAGAATCCACACGTCATAAAGCAGTTATACAGATACCTGCTTTCTGGTTTTCATCTGGGTGTATTTCCTTTTTCATGATAGGCCTCAATGTGCTCCAAAAATGTCACATTGTAGATACTACAAAAACAGTGTTTCTAAACTGCTGAATCAAAAGAAAGGTTTAACTCTGTAAGATGAACCTACGCATCATAGAGCAGTTTCACAAACAGCTTCTTTCTAGTTTTCATCTGGGGAGATTTGCTTTTTCACCTTTGGCCTCAAAGAGCTCCCAAATATTCCTTTGCAGATTCTACAAAAACAGTGTTTCCACACTGCTGTATAAAAAGAAATGTTTAACACTGTGAGATGAATCCACACATCACAAAGCAGTTTCACAGATAGCTTCTTTCTAGTTTTTATCTGGGATATTCCAATTGTCACCATAGGCATCAATGCGATCCCAAATGTCCCTTTGCATATTCTACAAAAGGACTACTTGCAACCTGCTGATTCAAAATAAAGTTTTTACTCAGTGAAAAGAATCCAGAGATCACAAAGCAGTTTAACAAATAACTACTTTCTAGTTTTTATATGGGGATATTTTCTTTTCACCATAGGCATCAATAAGCTCCAAAATATCAGTTCACTGATTATACAAAAACAGTGTTTCAAGACTAAGTCAAACGAAAGGCTTAAGTCTGTTAGCTGAATCCACACATCCCAAATCACTTTCACAGATAATTTCTTTCTAGTTTTTATCTGAGGATATTTGCTTTTTCACCATAGGCCTCAATGTGTTCCTAAACGGCCCTTCGCAGCTTCCACAAAAACAGTATTTACAAACAGCTGAGTCAAAAGAAATATTTAACTCTCTGCAATGAATCTAAACACTACAACGTAATTTTACAGACAGCTTCTTTCTAGTATTTATCTGGGGAAATTTGCTTTCTCACCATAAGCCTAAAATGTTCCCCCAAATGTTTCTTCACAGATTCTACAAAATCATTTTTTGTAACCTGATGAATCAAAAGAAAGTTGTAACTCTGTGAGATGAATCCACACATCAGAAAGCAGTTTCACTGAGAGCTTCTTTCTAGTTTTTATCTGGGGACATTCGCTTTTTCACCACAGGCCTCAGTGCACTCCCAAATAGCCCTTCAAAGATTCTAGAAAAACAGTGTTTCCAAACTACTGTGTCAAAAGAAATGTTTAACTCTGAGTCAAAACCACACATCACAAAGCATTTTCACAGAGACCTTCTTTCTAGTTTTTATCTGTGGATATTAGATTTGTCACCATAACCTCAATGCACTACCAAATGTCCCTTCGCAGATCAAACAAAAGGACTGTTTGCAATCTCCTGAATCAAAAGAAAATGTTACCTCTGTGAGATGAATCCACACATCAAAAAGCTACTTCACAAATAACTTTGATCTCATTTTTATCTGGGGATATTAGCTTTTTCACTATCGGCCTCAATGAGCTCCCAAATATCTTTTTGCAGACTCTACAAAAACAGCGTTTCCAAACTGCTGAATAAAAAGAAAGGTTCAGTTCAACTCTGTCAGATGAATCCACAAATCAAAAAGCAGTTTCACAGACTTTAGTTTTAAAGCTTCCCTTTAGTTTTTATGTTGGAATATTCACATTTTCACCATAGGCCTCAATGTGCTACCTAATATCCCTCCACAGATTCTACAAAAAACAGTGTTTCCAAACTGATGAATAAAAAGAAAGTTTTAACTTTGAGAGTTGAATTTACACATCAGAAATCAGTTTCACAAACAGCTTATTTCTAGTTTTTGTCTGGGGATATTAACTTTTTCACCATAGTCCTCAATGAGCTCCCAAATGTCCCTTCACAGATTCTACAGAAACAGTGTTTCTATGGTTCAGAGACTTTCTGGTGTGCCAGTTGAAGTGGTCTCCCCTGTTTGAGACACTCATGAGAAACCATTGGTGGTTGCTGAGGGGAAAAGTCTCCTTATTGCCATCATGTCTTCATGTCCCAAGACCGTAACAACTCAGCAGCATTCCACAGGTTGCTCAGGGAGATAACATTCCCCTGAAGCATTGGAGTATAATCAAACATCTTGGCTCTGCCTGAAACCCACTCCCACCTGTTTCATTCCTCATAAGTTAAAGATCTTAAGTAGTATAGACACATGCCTTTGTTCAAGGAAATTCACAGAAACCACCACTGCTATACATCTTATTGAATGACTCGTGAGTTCTCCTTCACTGATTAATCCTTTTCCTCATCCCTTCCTCCCACTCCCATCTCCCCTAACAACAAATAGCTCAACACCAATACATTCAATTGAACCTGAGAGTTCTGGGTCGTGAGCAAGACTTTGATGTTCCAGTTCCCTGGACAAGTTTTGTAAATGCTTATTCTGTCTCTTTCTAACTCATTTGTCTCTGCCAGACTCGGGGTATTCCCTGGGTGGTGTGGGGGTGTTTTCTCCAATATCTGGCACAAAACGTGGTTCTCTCCATAATCTCTACAAATAATCTGGTGAAGAAATGCCATGGATGTAAAAGGTTAGGACAACGTCAGATCAGTCTTAAAATGAGTGCAACAAGAGGGCCTCAATATTCACTTCTCCACTTGGTCTGTGTGAACGGCATTTAAAACGGCACTGGAGCCAGTCCACACTGGGGAGGAGGAGGAGTAGTTTCAGGATGACGTAGGAAAGTTTAGTAATCAACTGTCTGATCATCAGCAAAGTGAACCATCACAGTCTGGTTTTAAAAAGGGGGAGAAATGGGAAGCTATATATGTTAAACTCCAAAAACTTTTGAAAGAAACAATGTCACCTACTGCAGAAACAGTGCCACCCAAGTGACTTTAGGGGGAGGTCCAGAACAGCCACCCCCACCTCAACCTTATGAATTTTTGGAATGGGAGCCTGTGAGGCATCTTCCTGCTGCCATTGTTCCATGCCCCACCATTAACTATGGCAAAGGGAAGCCTCAGTCTCACCCAACAGCCAATTACAGTGAGAGAATGATCCAGGCTTGTCCACCTGTTAATTGTGGGAGAGGAATGCTGTGAGCCGACCCAAATACAAATTGTGGTGTAGGAAAAATCCAGGCATCCATTTGCCAGGCAAAAGAAATGGGGGATTTGGATGCTTGACAGTTTCTGGTAATTATTTTGCCAACTGACGAGCACAGAGAACGTGCTCAAGCATACTGGGAGCCATTTTCTTTTAAAATATTAAAAGACTTAAAACAAGCAATTAGACAATATGGGCAAAGTTCTCCTTATGTTCATTCCTTGTTACAATCTGTGGCTTATAACCAGTGCTTAATACTGATGGATTGGGAGTCATTACCTGATCCACCCTGTCTTCTTCTTCATTTCTCCAGTTTAAAACCTCGTGGATGGATGAAGCAACAAATCAGGCACACAGAACTGCTCAAGCCCTAACTCCTATTAATATCACATCTGATCAATTGCTTGGAATCCAACAGGCATGGGGTACTCTAAATCAACAGATGGTAATGGATGATGAGGCTGTTGATCAGCTCAGAACAATATGCATAAGAGCCTGAGAAAAATTTCACTATCCTTGTACTACTTATCCTTCTTTTAACTCACTTCAACAGGGTCCAAGGCAGCCCTATCCAGATTTTTTGACCATTTGCAAGATGCGGCTCAAAAGGCTATTTCAGATTCTCATTCCAGGAAAGTGGCCATTCAGCTGCTTGCTTATGAAAATGCTAATAGATAATGTCAGGCAGCAGTTGGATCTATTAAGGGAAAGGCAGATCTAAATGAGGAAAAATCTTTAAGTGAATACATTAAAGCCTGCAATGGCGTTGTGGGGCACTTATATAAGGCCAGCCTCCTTGCTCAGGCAATGGCTAGACTAAGGGTAACAAAAAACACACGAGTGTTCTCTGTATCTTGCTATAATTGTGGAGAGATGGGACATACAAAAAGAGAGTGTACAAGGAGCCGAAAAAAGGCAAAAATCAAGAGGAAAAGACAGGGAACCAAATACTTGTCCCAAATGTAAAAAAGGAAGACACTGGGCTAATCAATGTCATTCAAAGTTTGATAACAGCAGACAACCCTTGCCGGGAAATGGACAGAGGGGACAGCCCCAAGCCCTTATTCAAAATGGGGCATTCCCAATTCAGGACAGGATGTCCCCGATGGAATGTTCCTGGCCCAGTCTATCCCTGCACAAATGTACAGCAATTGTCCCCCTCCACAGCTAAAAGTCAGGCAGTAGATTTATGCTGTATCAAAGCCATATCCCTCCTTCCTAGGGAGCCTCCTAGGAAGATCCTAACTGGGGTTTTTGGCCCATTGCCAAATGGCATGGTAGGACTTACACTGGGAAAGTCCAGCTTAAACTTAAAGGGAATTCAAGTACATACTGGAGTAGTGGACTCTGATTGCCAGGGAGAAATTCAAATTGTTATCTCCTCCATTGTTCCCTGGAGTGCTAATCCAGGTGCTAGAATATCTCAAATGTTGCTTTTACTGTATGTTAAGGTAGGAGAAAGCTCAGAAAAAACAAAACAGGGGGATTTGGAAGCACAACTATAGCAGGCAAGGCTGCCTGTTGGGTAAATCAAATCTATGACAATAGACCTATTTGTATGATCACTATTCAAGGAAAACAATTTGAGGGTCTGTTCAACACTGGAGCAGTTGTGTCGATCATAGTTCTTTATCAATGGCCAATAAACTGGTCCAAATGAAAGGTCCCAATTGGTCTTGTTGTGATCAAGGGTTTGCTTGTATCTCATCAGGAGAGAACCAGCTTCCCCTCTGGGTACCCACAAGACATCTTAATCTGTGCCATAGGCCAGAATCCAAGGAAGAGGAAAAGATTTGGGAATATCCCTGCACCCCCAGTTCATCAGATGGCTCAGATGAACATCTCTGTTGAGCAGATGGAAACAAGTAAAACTCTTCAAGCAACTCTGCCAACCTGGGGGCAGATGAAGAGACTAGCTCACATTGTAGAAGAGAACCTGAGGTCTCAGAACAAGCCATTGACCACCAGTAATTTAATGGTAGCTATGATGGTGGTAATCTCCCTAGCAGTGAGTCTTCCCATAATTGAGGCAGATCAGAATTACACTTATTGGGCCTACATTCCTTTCCCATCACTGATTATGGCTGTTACGTGGTTAGACCCCCCAGAGGAGGTTTATGTTAATGATGGTGTCTGGATGCCTGAACCAACAAATAATCGAGGTCCTACATATCCAGATAAGGAAGGAATGTTAATGAAAGTTTCCATTGGTTATCATTTTCCTATCATCTGCCTGGGTCTGGAAGCAGAATGTTTAAATTATGACAAACAAATTTAGAAGATTTCTGTCCCTGCACTTGATGGATCAAAAGCCTCTATTCATGCTATCAGTGGAAGAATATTTCAATCTTTGGACACTATTAAATGCCTTGAGCATGGCTATGTTATGACACATCACCAGATTAATAAATTTAAACCTAATGAGAAGCCCTGACCTAGGCAGGGGACTAAATGTTCCGGAAAGTTAGAGGTGCTAACCTGGGAAGATTTTATTGCAAACAGCACTACTGTACTGCAAAATAATTCCTATGGAATCATCATTGATTGGACCCCTAGGGGACGCTTTGTAGTAAATTGTACTGGACAGCACAAAGATTGTAGAGAGACTCCTTTTGCTAACAACTCCACAGATAAAGCACCAAAATTCTATAGAAGAATAGAAACAAATTACCCTATTAAGTGGGAGGGAAATGATATGGCACCTCCCATGTCCAAAAGTGATTGATTCAATTATAAGTCCAGAACATCTGGAATTGTGGAAATTAATGATGGCTGAAACCCCAATTCTGATTTGGAAAGGAGAATATAAAACAGAGACACATAGTAAAAGCTTTGATTTGTTGTAGCCATGAACTCTAATTGGATGGTCCCATTGCAGAGTTGTGTTAAAACTCCTTTAATGTTGGAAGTGAGAAAAATTAATATCCTACCTGACTCTCAAACCATATCATGCCTCAACTGTCATCTTTTTACCTGCACTAATTCTACCTTTTATAGAGATAATAGCATTTTGCTGGTTAGGGTCCAATAAGGAATTCAGATACATGTTTCCCTCAAGAGACCTTGGGAGGCCTCTCCCTCTACACAAATTATCACTGAAGTACCTAAAAGCAAAACTTAATAGATCAAAGAGATTCATATTTACTTTAATAGCAGTAATCTTTGGCCTTATAGCTGTCACAGCTACTGCTGCTGCTGCTGGTATTGCTTTACATCCTTCTATTCAAACTACAGGCGTTGCAGATTGCTGGCAGAAAAATTCTTCTAAGCTTTGGAATTCCCAAAGCCAAATAGATTTTAAAAAGTTGGCAAATCAAATTAATGGCTTTTGTCAAACAGTAATTTTGATGGGAGATCAGATTATGAGCTTGGAACATAGAATTCAAATGCAATGTGATTGGAATACTTCTGATTTTTTATTACTTCTAGCTGTTATAATGCCCTAAATACAAATGAGAGATGATTAGACATCACCTAAAAGGAGAAGATAATTTATCATTAGATATTGCTAAGCTGAAAAAAAAAGTTTTTGAGGCATCTCAGGCCCATCTCACCCTGTTGCCTGGAGTGGATATTCTTGCTGGAACCGCTGATGTCATTTCTGATACCAATGTTTTAAAGTGAGGCGGAGCAAGATGGCCAAATAGGAACAGCTCCAGTCTCCAACTCCCAGCGCGAGCGACACAGAAGACCGGTGATTTCTGCATTTTCAACTGAGGTACTGGGTTCATCTCACTAGGGAGTGCCGGACAATCGGTGCTGGTCCTCTGCTGCAGCCCGACCAGCGAGAGCTGAAGCAGGGCGAGGCATCCTCTCACCTGGGAAGTGCAAGGGGAAAGGGAATCCCTTTACCTAGCCAGGGGAACTGAGACACACAACACCTGGAAAATCTGGTAACTCTCACCCCAATACTGCACTTTAAGCAAACAGGCACACCTGGAGATAATATACCACACCTGGCCAGGAGGGTCCCACGCCAACGGAGCCTCCCTCATTGTTGGCACAGCAGTCTGCGATCTCGCGGCAAGGCAGCAGCCAGGCTGGGGGAGGGGCGTCCGCCATTGCTGAGGCTTAAGTAGGTAAACAAAGCCGCTGGGAAGCTCGAACTGGGTGGAGCTCACAGCAGCTCAAGTAAAACTGCCTGTCTCTGTAGACTCCACCTCTGGGGACAGGGAACAGATAAAAAGAAAAGCAGCAGAAACCTCTGCAGACGCAAAGGACTCTGTCTGACAGCTTTGAAGAGAGCAGTGGATCTCCCAACATGGAGGTTGAGATCTGAGAAGGGACAGACTGCCTGCTCAAGTGGGTCCCTGACCCCTGAGTAGCCTAACTGGAAGACATCCCCCACTAGGGGCAGTCTGACACCCCACACCTCACAGGGTGGAGTACACCCCTGAGAGGAAGCTTCCAAAGCAAGAATCAGACAGGTAAACTCGCTGTTCAGAAATATTCTATCTTCTGCAGCCTCTGCTGCTGACACCCAGGCAAACAGGGTCTGGAGTGGACCTCAAGCAATCTCCAACAGACCTACAGCTGAGGGTCCTGACTGTTAGAAGGAAAACTATCAAACAGGAAGGACACCTACACCAAAACTCCATCAGTACGTCACCATCATCAAAGACCAGAGGCAGATAAAACCACAAAGATGGGGAAAAAGTTGGACAGAAACGCTGGAAATTCAAAAAATAAGAGCGCATCTCCCCCGGCAAAGGAGCGCAACTCATCGCCAGCAACGGATCAAAGCTTGACGGAGAATGACTTTGACGAGATGAGAGAAGGCTTCAGTCCATCAAATTTCTCAGAGCTAAAGGAGGAATTACGTACCCAGTGCAAAGAAACTAAAAATCTTGAAAAAAAAAGTGGAAGAATTGATGGCTAGAGTAATTAATGCAGAGAAGGTCATAAACGAAATGAAAGAGATGAAAACCATGACACGAGAAATACGTGACAAATGCACAAGCTTCAGTAAACGACTCGATCAACTGGAAGAAAGAGTATCAGCGACTGACGATCAAATGAATGAAATGAAGCGAGAAGAGAAACCAAAAGAAAAAAGAAGAAAAAGAAAGGAACAAAGCCTGCAAGAAGTATGGGATTATGTAAAAAGACCAAATCTACGTCTGATTGGGGTGCCTGAAAGTGAGGGGGAAAATGGAACCAAGTTGGAAAACACTCTTCAGGATATCATCCAGGAGAACTTCCCCAACCTAGTAGGGCAGGCCAACATTCAAATCCAGGAAATACAGAGAATGCCACAAAGATACTCCTCGAGAAGAGCAACTCCAAGACACATAATTGCCAGATTCACCAAAGTTGAAATGAAGGAAAAAATCTGAAGGGCAGCCAGAGAGAAAGGTCGGGTTACCCACAAAGGGAAGCCCATCAGACTAACAGCAGATCTCTCGGCAGAAACTCTACAAGCCAGAAGAGAGTGGGGGCCAATATTCAACATTCTTAAAGAAAAGAATTTTAAACCCAGAATTTCATATCCAGCCAAACTAAGTTTCATAAGTGAAGGAGAAATAAAATCCTTTACAAATAAGCAAATGTTTAGAGATTTTGTCACCACTAGGCCTGCCTTACAAGAGACCCTGAAGGAAGCACTAAACATGGAAAGGAACAACCGGTACCAGCCATTGCAAAAACATGCCAAAATGTAAAGACCATCAAGGCTAGGAAGAAACTGCATCAACTAACGAGCAAAATAACCAGTTAATATCATAATGGCAGGATCAAGTTCACACATAACAATCTTAACCTTAAATGTAAATGGACTAAATGCTTCAATTAAAAGACATAGACTGGCAAACTGGATAGAGTCAAGACCCATCAGTGTGCTGTATTCAGGAGACCCATCTCACACGCAGAGACATACATAGGCTCAAAATAAAGGGATGGAGGAAGATTTACCAAGCAAATGGAGAACAAAAGAAAGGAGGGATTGCAATACTAGTTTCTGATAAAATAGACTTTAAACCATCAAAGATCAAAAGAGACAAGGCCATTACATAATGGTAAAGGGATCAATTCAACAGGAAGAGCTAACTATCCTAAATATATATGCACCCAATACAGGAGCACCCAGATTCATCAAGCAAGTCCTTAGAGACTTACAAAGAGACTTAGACTCCCATACAATAATAATGGGAGACTTCAACACTCCACTGTCAACATTAGACAGATCAACGAGACAGAAAGTTAACGAGGATATCCACGAATTGAACTCATCTCTGCAGCAAGAAGACGTAATAGACATCTATAGAACTCTCCACCCCACATCAACAGAATATACGTTCTTCTAAGCACCATTTCGCACTTATTCCAAAATTGACCACTTAATTGGAAGTAAAGCACTCCTCAGCAAATGTACAAGAACAGAAATTATAACAAACTGTCTCTCAGACCACAGTGCAATCAAACTAGAACTCAGGACTAAGAAACTCAATCAAAACCCCTCAACTACATGGAAACTGAACAACCTGTTCCTGAATGACTACTGGGTACATAATGAAATGAAGGCAGAAATAAAGACGTTCTTTGAAACCAATGAGAACAAAGATACAACATACCAGAATTTCTGGGACACATTTAAAGCAGTGTGTAGAGGGAAATTTATAACACTAAATGCCAACAAGAGAAAGCAGGAAAGATCTAAAATTGACACTCTAACATCACAATTAAAAGAACTAGAGAATCAAGAGCAAACACATTCGAAAGCTAGCAGAAGGCAAGAAATAACTAAGATCAGAACAGAACTGAAGGAGATAGAGACACAAAAAAACCCTCCAAAAAATCAATGAATCCAGGAGTTGGTTTTTTGAAAAGATCAACAAAATTGACAGACCACTAGCAAGACTAATAAAGAAGAAAAGAGAGAAGAATCAAATCGATGCAATAAAAAATGATAAAGGGGATATCACCACCGACCCCACAGAAATACAAACTACCATCAGAGAATACTATAAACACCTCTATGCAAATAAACTGGAAAATCTAGAAGAAATGGATAATTTCCTGGACATTTACACTCTTCGAAGACTAAACCAGGAAGAAGTTGAATCCCTGAATAGACCAATAGCAGGCTCTGAAATTGAGGCAATAATTAATAGCCTACCAACCAAAAAAAGTCCAGGACCAGATGGATTCACAGCTGAATTCTACCAGAGGTACAAGGAGGAGCTGGTACCATTCCTTCTGAAACTATTACAATCAATAGAAAAAGAGGGAATCCTCCCTAACTCATTTTATGAGGCCAATATCATCCTGATACCAAAGCCTGGCAGAGACACAACAAAAAAAGAGAATTTTAGACCAATATCCCTGATGAACATCGATGCAAAAATCCTCAATAAAATACTGGCAAACCGGATTCGGCAGCACATCAAAAAGCTTATCCACCATGATCAAGTGTGCTTCATCCCTGGGATGCAAGGCTGGTTCAACATTCGCAAATCAATAAACATAATCCAGCATATAAACAGAACCAAAGACAAAAACCACATGATTATCTCAATAGATGAAGAAAAGGCCTCTGACAAAATTCAACAGCCCTTCATGCTAAAAACGCTCAATAAATTCAGTATTGATGGAACCTACCTTAAAATAATAAGAGCTATTTATGACAAACCCACAGCCAATATCATATTGAATGGGCAAAAACTGGAAAAATTCCCTTTGAAAACTGGCACAAGACAGGGATGCCCTCTCTCACCACTCCTATTCAACATAGTGTTGGAAGTTCTGGCTAGGGCAATCAGGCAAGAGAAAGAAATCAAGGGTATTCAGTTAGGAAAACAAGAAGTCAAACTGTCCCTCTTTGCAGATGAAATAGATGTACCATATACCCAGCCCTACAATTGTATTATTGCAAGCACTAGATTATCAGGGATTAAGACATGATTGTATATTTAGAAAACCCCATTGTCTCAGCCCAAAATCTCCTTAAGCTGATAAGCAACTTCAGCAAAGTCTCAGGATACAAAATTAATGTGCAAAAATCACAAGCAATCTTATGCACCAGTAACAGACAAACAGAGAGCCAAATCATGAATGAACTTCCTTTCACAATTGCTTCAAAGACAATAAAATACCTAGGAATCCAACTGACAAGAGATGTAAAGGACCTCTTCAAGGAAAACTACAAACCACTGCTCAGTGAAATCAAAGAGGACACAAACAAATGGAAGAACATACCATGCTCATGGATAGCAAGAATCAATATTGTGAAAATGGCCATACTGCCCAAGGTTATTTATAGATTCAATGCCATCCCCATCAAGCTACCAATGAGTTTCTTCACAGAATTGGAAAGAACTGCTTTAAAGTTCATATGGAACCAAAAAAGAGCCCGCATCTCCAAGACAATCCTAAGTCAAAAAAACAAAGCAGTTTTTCTGATTGGGAAAGTGCAAAAAGTTCATCATGGGAACCAACCCGCATGGAGGCATCACACTACCTGACTTCAAACTACACTACAAGGCTACAGTAACCAAAACAGCATGGTACTGGTACCAAAACAGAGATATAGACCAATGGAACAGAACAGAGTCCTTAGAAATAATACCACACATCTACAGCCATCTGATCTTTGACAAACCGGAGAGAAACAAGAAATGGGGAAAGGATTCCCTATTTAATAAATGGTGCTGGGAAAGTTGGCTAGCCATAAGTAGAAAGCTGAAACTGGATCCTTTCCTTACGCCTTATACGAAAATTAATTCAAGATGGATTAGAGACTTAAATGTTAGACCTAATACCATAAAAACCCTAGAAGAAAACCTAGGTAGTACCATTCAGGACATAGGCATGGGCAAAGACTTCATGTCTAAAACACCAAAAGCAATGGCAGCAAAAGCCAAAATTGACAAATGGGATCTAATTAAACTAAAGAGCTTCTGCACAGCAAAAGAAACTACCATCAGAGTGAACAGGCAACCTACAGAATGCGAGAAAATTTTTGCAATCTACTCATCTGACAAAGGGCTAATATCCAGAACCTACAAAGAACTCAAACAAATTTACAAGAAAAAAACAAACAACCACATCAAAAAGTGGGCAAAGGATATGAACAGACATTTCTCAAAAGAAGACATTCATTCAGCCAACAGACACATGAAAATATGCTCATCATCACTGGCCATCAGAGAAATGCAAATCAAAACCACAATGAGATACCATCTCACACCAGTTAGAATGGCAATCATTAAAAAGTCAGGAAACAACAGGTGCTGGAGAGGATGTGGAGAAATAGGAACACTTTTACACTGTTGGTGGGATTGTAAACTAGTTCAACCATTATGGAAAACAGTATGGTGATTCCTCAAGGATCTAGAACTAGAGGTACCATATGACCCAGCCATCCCATTACTGGGGATATACCCAAAGGATTATAAATCATGCTGCTATAAAGACACATGCACACGTATGTTCATTGCGGCACTATTCACAATAGCAAAGACTTGGAATCAACCCAAATGTCCATCAGTGACAGACTGGATTAAGAAAATGTGGCACATATACACCATGGAATACTATGCAGTCATAAAAAAGGATGTGTTTGTGTCCTTTGTAGGGACATGGATGCAGCTGGAAACCATCATTCTTAGCAAACTATCACAAGAACAGAAAACCAAACACTGCATGTTCTCACTCATAGGTGGGAATTGAACAATGAGATCACTTGGACTCGGGAAGGGGGACATCACACACTGGGGCCTATTATGGGGAGGGGAATGTTGGAGGGATTGCATTGGGAGTTATACCTGATGTAAATAACGAGTTGATGGGTGCTGACGAGTTGATGGGTGCAGCACAGCAACATGGCACAAGTATACATATGTAACAAACCTGCACATTATGCACATGTACCCTAGAACTTAAAGTATAATAATAATAATAAATAAATAAATAAATAACGTGGATTAAAATCAAAGGTGGATCAACAATTGCTCTTCCAGATGTACCTTTGCAGATTCTACAAAAACAAAAAACAAAACTAGTGGGGTAATGAGCCCCCAGTATTTCAATGTAGGTTATTTTCTATATTCCCTAAGTATCAGCTGGTCTGAGAAATAAAGAAAAAAACACAGAAAGAAGAATTTTACAGCTGAGACTCCAGGGGTGACATCATATATTGTTAGGACCATGATGCCAACCCTGTGCCACAAAACCAGCCAGTTTGTATTAGGGGTTTTAAAAGGAGAGGGGGTGCAAGAACAGGGAGTAATTCACAAAGATAACATGTTTCAAAGTGCAATAAAGATAACAAGGCAAGACAAAATTCGAATTACTGAGGTTCTATGGTCCTCTGTGCATGCATTGTCTTGATAAACATCTTCAAAGGAAACAGGGTTCAAGAGCAAACAACTTATCTGACTAGAATTTACCAGGCCGGAATTTCCGAATTGTAGTAAGCCTGAGGGTACTGCAGGAAACCAGGGCATATTTCAGTCCTTATCTCAACCGCATAAGACAGACACACCCGGCCGGGCGCGGTGGCTCAAGCCTGTAATCCCAGCACTTTGGGAGGCCGAGACGGGCGGATCACGAGGTCAGGAGATCAAGACCATCCTGGCTAACACGGTGAAACCCCGTCTCTACTAAAAAATACAAAAAACTAGCCGGGCGAGGTGGCAGGCGCCTGTAGTCCCAGCTACTCGGGAGGCTGAGGCAGGAGAATGGTGTAAACTCGGGCGGCGGAGCTTGCAGTGAGCTGAGATCTGGCCACTGCACTCCAGCTTGGGTGACAGAGCGAGACTCCGTCTCAAAAAAAAAAAAAAAAAAAAAAAAAGACAGACACACCCAGAGAGGCTGTATAGATCTCCCACCAGGAATGCTTTCCTTCCCCCAGAGTTATCAATTATTAATACTCCTTGCTGGGAAAACAATTCAGTGATAATTCTCCTAATCACACGTCCATCTATAGGCTCTCTGCAAGTAAAAAAATATGGCTCTATTCTGATCAGCCCCACAGGCAGTCAGACCTTATGGTTATCTTCCCTTGTTCCCTGAAAATCACTGTTTTTCTGTTCTTTTTCAGTGTGCACTGATTTCATATTGTTCAAACACACGTATTATACAATTTGTACAGTTAACACCATCATCACAGGGTCCTGAGGTGACGTACATTCTCAGCTTGTGAAAATAATGGGATTAAGGGATTAAAGTAAAGTCAGGCATAAGAAATTATAAGAGCATTAATTGGTGAAGTGATAAATGTCCATGAAATCTTCACAATTTATGTTCAGAGATTGTAGTAAAGACAGGCATAAGAAATTATAAAAGTATTAATTTGGGCAACTGATAAATGTTCATGAAATCTTCACAATTTATGTTCTTCAGCCTCAGCTCCAGCTGGTCCCTCCATTTGGGACTCCTGACTTCCCACAACATGTATCCAACATACTGAATAAAAAGAAAGGTTTAACTCTGTGAGATGAATCCACACATCACAAAGCAGTTTTACAGATGCCTTCTTTCTCATATTTATCTAATGATATTCACTTTTTTCACCATAAGCTTCAATGCATTCCCAAATGTCCCTTCTCAGATTCTATAAAAACAGTGTTTTGAAATGACCGAATCACAATAAATGTTTAACTCTGTGAGATGAATCCCCACATTACAAAGCAGTTTCACAGATAACTTCTTTCTAGTTTTCCTATGGGGATATTCAGTTTTTAAATATAGGCCTCAATGATCTCCCAAATGTCCCTTCACAGATTTTACAATAACAGTGTTTCCAAACTGCTGAATGAAAAGAAAGGTTTGCCTCTGTGAGATAAATCCACCCATCACAAAGAAGTTTTACAGGTATCTTCTTTCAAATTTTTATCTGTGGGTATTCACTTTTTCACACTAGACTTCAATGCGTTCCCAAATATCCTTTCGCAGGTTCTACAAAAACAGTGTTTCCAATCCACTGAATCAAAAGAAACGTTTAACTCTGTAGGATGAATCCAAACACCACTAAGCAGTTTCACAGACAGATTCTTTCTAGTTTTTTTTCTGGGGATATTTGCTTTTCCACCTAGGTCAATATGCACTCCATAATGTCCCTTTGCAGATTCTACAAAAACAGTGTTTTCAAACTACTGAATAAAAGAAAGGTTTATCTTTATAAGATGAATCCACACAACCCAAAGCAGTTTCACAGAAAGCTTCTTTCTAGTTTTTGTCTGTGACTATTTGGTTTGTCACCATAGACCTCAAGGCACCCTCTAATATCACTTTGCAGATTCTACAAAAGGACTGCTTCCAACCTGCTGATTCAAAAGAAAGGTTTAACCCTGTGAGATGAATCCACATATCACAGAGCAGTTTCACAGGTAGCTGCTTTCTAGTATTTATCTCAGAATATTCGCTTTTTCACCGTAACCCTCACTGCACTCCCAAATGTCCCTTCACAGGTTTTAGAAAAACACTGTTTCCAAACTGCTGAATCAAAAGAAAAGTTTAATTCTTGAATTAAACTGAATCCACACATCACAAAGGAGGTTCACAGATCCTTCTTTCTAGTTTTTATCTGGGATATTCACTTTTTCACCATAGGCCTCAATGAGCTCACAAATATTCCTTCACAGATCCTACAAGAACAGTGATTCCAAAGTGTTGAGTAAAAAGAAAGGCATAATTCTGTGAGAAGAATCCAAATAATTCAAAGTATTTAACAGATAGCTTTTTTCTAGCTTTATCTGGGGATATTTGCTTTTTATCATAGGCCTCAATGAGTTCTTAAATATATTTTCATAGATTCTACAAAAACAGTATATCCAAACTGCTGAATCAAAAGAAACTTTTATCTCTGTGAAATGAATACACACATTCAAAACCAGTTTTAGAAGTAGCTTCTTTCTAGTTTTTATCTGGGGATATCTGATTTTCACCATTGGCCTCCATGCACTCCCAAATGTCCCTTCTCAGATTCTACAAAAGAACGCTCCGGAAACACCTGAATCAAAGAAATAGTTTATCTCTGTGAGTAGAAACCACACATCATAAGGCAGTTTCACAAATAAGTTCTTTCCAGTTTAGATCTGGAGGTGATCGTTTTTACAGCATAGGCCTTAATGGGTTCCCAAATTTCTTTTCCCAGATTCTTTAAAAAAGTGTTTCAAAACTGCTTAATCAAAGCAAAGGTTTAACTCTGTGAGATGAATCCACACATCACAGAGAAGTTTCACAGATAACTTCTTTCTAATTTTAATATGGGGATGTTTGGTAAGTCACCATAGGATTCAGTGCACTCCCAAATGTCTCTTCACAGATTTTACAAAAGGCCTGTTCTCCACCTGAGAATCAAAATAAAGTTTTAACTCTGTGAGATGAATCAACAGATCAAAACACACTTTCAAATATAGCTTCTTTCTAGTTTTATTATTATTAGACTTTAAGTTCTAGGGTACATGTGCAAAACGTGCAGGTTTGTTACATATGTATACTTGTGCCATGTTAGTGTGCTGCACCCATCAACTCGTCAGCACCCATCAACTCGTCATTTACATCAGCTATAACTCCCAATTCAATCCCTCCACCCTCCCCCCTCCCCATGATAGGACCCAGTATATGATGTTCCCCTTCTCAAGTCCAAGTGATCTCATTGTTCAGTTCCCAACTGTGAGCGAGAACATGCGGTGTTTGGTTTTCTGTTCTTGCGATAGTTTGTTGAGAATGATGGTTTCCAGCTGCATCCATGTCCCTACAAAGGACACAAACACATCCTTTTATGACTGCATAGTATTCCATGGTGTATATGTGCCACATTTTCTTAATCCAGTCTGTCACTGATGGACATTTGGGTTGATTCCAAGTCTTTGCTATTGTGAATAGTGCCGCAATGAACATACGTGTGCATGTGACTTTATAGCAGCATGATTTATAATCCTTTGGGTATATCCCCAGTAATGGGATGGCTGGGTCATATGGTACCTCTAGTTCTAGATCCTTGAGGAATCGCCATACTGTTTTCCATAATGGTTGAACTAGTTTACAATCCCACCAACAGTGTAAAAGTGTTCCTATTTCTCCACATCCTCTCCAGCACCTGTTGTTTCCTGACTTTTTAATGATTGCCATTCTAACTGGTGTGAGATGGTATCTCATTGTGGTTTTGATTTGCATTTCTCTGATGGCCAGTGATGATGAGCATTTTTTCATGTGTCTGTTGGCTGAATGAATGTCTTCTTTTGAGAAATGTCTGTTCATATCCTTTGCCCACTTTTTGATGTGGTTATTTGTTTTTTCCTTGTAAATTTGTTGGAGTTCTTTATAGGTTCTGGGTATTAGCCCTTTGTCAGATGAGTAGATTGCAAAAATTTTCTCCCATTCTCTAGGCTGCCTGTTCACTCTGATGGTAGTTTCTTTTGCTGTGCAGAAGCTCTTTAGTTTAATTAGATCTCATTTGTCAATTTTGGCTTTTGTTGCCATTGCTTTTGGTGTTTTAGACATGAAGTCCTTGCCCATGTCTATGTCCTGAATGGTATTACCTATGTTTTCTTCTAGGGTTTTTATGGTATTAGGTCTAACATTTAAGTCTCTAATCCATCTTGAATTAATTTTCGTATAAGGAGTAAGGAAAGGATCCAGTTTCAGCTTTCTACTTATGGCTAGCCAATTTTCCCAGCACCATTTATTAAATAGGGAATCCTTTCCCCATTTCTTGTTTCTCTCAGGTTTGTCAAAGAACAGATGGCTGTAGATGTGTGGTATTATTTCTGAGGACTCTGTTCTGTTCCATTGGTCTATATCTCTGTTTTGGTACCAGTACCATGCTGTTTTGGTTACTGTAGCCTTGTAGTATAGTTTGAAGTCAGGTAGCGTGATGCCTCCAGCTTTGTCCTTTTGATTTAGGATTATCTTGGCAACGTGGGTTCTTTTTGGTTCCATATGAACTTTAAAGCAGTTTTTTCCAAATCTGTGAAGAAATTCATTGGTAGCTTGATGGGAATGGCATTGAATCTATAAATAACCTTGGGCAGTATGGCCATTTTCACAATATTGATTCTTCCTATCCATGAGCATGGTGTGTTCTTCCATTTGTTTGTGTCCTCTTTGATTTCACTGAGCAGTGGTTTGTAGTTCTCCTTGTAGAGGTCTTTTACATCCCTTGTAAGTTGGATTGCTAGGTATTTTATTGTCTTTGAAGCAATTGTGAAAGGAAGTTCATTCATGATTTGGCTCTCTGTTTGTCTGTTACTGGTGTATAAGAATGCTTGTGATTTTTGCACATTAATTTTGTATCCTGAGACTTTGCTGAAGTTGCTTATCAGCTTAAGGAGATTTTGGGCTGAGACAATGGGGTTTTCTAAATATACAATCATGTTATCTGCAAACAGGGACAATTTGACTTCTTTTTTTCCTAACTGAATACCCTTGATTTCTTTCTCTTGCCTGATTGCCCCCTAGCCAGAACCTCCAAAACTATGTTGAATAGGAGTGGTGAGAGAGGGCCACCCTTGTCTTGTGTCAGTTTTCAAAGGGAATTTTTCCAGTTTTTGCCCATTCAGTATGATATTGGCTGTGGGTTTGTCATAAATAGCTCTTATTATTTTGAGATACATTCCATCAATACTGAATTTATTGAGCGTTTTTAGCATGAAGGGCTGTTGAATTTTGTCAGAGGCCTTTTCTGCATCTATTGAGATTATCATGTGGTTTTTGTCTTTGGTTCTGTTTATATGCTGGATTATGTTTATTGATTTGCGTATGTTGAACCAGCCTTGCATCTCAGGGATGAAGCCCACTTGATCATGGTGGATAAGCTTTTTGATATGCTGCTGGATCTGGTTTGCCAGTATTTTATTGAGGATTTTTGCATCAATGTTCATCAGGGATATTGGTCTAAAATTCTCTTTTTTTGTTGTGTCTCTGCCAGGCTTTGGTATCAGGATGATATTGGCCTCATAAAATGAGTTAGGGAGGATTCCTTCTTTCTCTATTGATTGGAATAGTTTCAGAAGGAATGGTACCAGCTCCTCCTTGTACCTCTGGTAGAATTTCTTTCTAGTTTTTATCTGGGGATATTCAGTTTTTTCCTATAGGCCTCAATGGGCTCCCAAATGTCCCTTTGCACATTCTTTAAAAAGACTGTTTCTAATCCACTAAATTAAAAGAAAGGTTTATTATTTCTGTGACATGAATACTCACATAACAGGGTAGTTTCACAGAAAGCTTCTTTCTAGCTTTTAACAGGAGATATTCGGTTTTTCCCCATAGGCTTTCATAGACTCCAAAATGTACCTTTGCAGATTCTACAAAAAGAGAGTTTCCAACCAGCTGAATTAAAAGAAAGATTTAACTCCGTGAGATAAATCATACATCACAAATCAGTTTCATAGATAGCTATTGTTCCTAGTTCTAATATGGGAACATTCTGTTTTGTCCCATAGGCCTCAAAGGGCTCCCAAATGTCCATTTGCAGATTCTCCAAAAAGAGTGTTTCCAAACTGAGGAATCAAAAGAACAATTTATCCCTTTGGGATGAATCCAAAGATCACAAAGCAGTTTCACAGGTAGATTCTTTCTATTTTTTGTTTGGGGATATTCGATTTTTCCCCATAAGTCTCAATGGGATCCGAAATGTCCCTTTGCAGATTGTCCAAAAAGTGGGTTTCCAACCTATTGAATCAAAAGGATTGTTTATCTCTGTGAGATAAATTCACACATCACAATGCAGTTTCACAGATAGCTTCTTTCTAGTTTCTATCTGGTCACATTTGAAGTTCCCCTGTAGGCCTCAATGGACTCCAAAATAGTTTTTTGCAGATACTCCAAGAAGAGTGTTTACAGTCTGCTGAACCAAAAGAGAGTTTTAACACTGTGAGATGAATCCACAGATGACAAAGCAGTTTCACAGTTAGATTCTTTCTAGATTTTATTGGGGGTATTCAATTTTTCCAGTAGGCCTCAAAAAACTCTGAAGTGTACCTTTGCAGATTCTCCAAAAAAAGTGCTTTCAACCTACTGAATCAAAAGAAAGGTTTAAATCTCTGAGATGAATCAACATATCAAAAGGCAGTTTCACAGACAGATTCTTTCTCGTTTCTATCTGGGAATATTCGATTTTTTTCCTTAGGCCACAATAGACTTAAATGTCCATTGGCAGATTGTATGAAAAGTGTGTTTCCAACCTGCTGAATCAAAGGACTGGTTTAACTCTTCAGATGAATCCACACATCAAAAGCAGTTTCACAGATCGTTTCCTTCTTATTTTTTTCATGGTATATTCATTTTCTTTCCCCACAGGCCTCAATAGGCTCTCAAATGTCCCTTCACAGATTCTCCAAAAAGAGTGTTTCCAATGTGCTGAATCGAAACAGTTTTAACTCTGTGAGATAAATCCACACAGTAAAAACCAGTTTGAAAGATAGCTTCTTTCTAGTTTTTAACTGGAATTATACGGTTTTTTTTTACCATAGGCCTCAAAGGGCTCCCAAATATTCCTTCACAGATTATCCAAAAAGAGTGTTTCAAACCTGGTGAATCATAAGAAAAGTTTAATTCTGTGAGATGAATCTACACATCACAAAGCAGTTTCTCAGACTCCTTTTTTCTAGTTTTTATTTAGGAATATTCAGTTTTTTCCCTTAGGCCTCAATGAGCTCTAAATATCCTTTCACAGATTCTACAAAAGCGTGTTTTCAAACTGCTATCAAAAGAATGTTTAGTTCTGTGTGATGAAGCCACACATCACAAACCCATTTCACAGATAACTTCTTTCTAGTTTTTATCTGGGGTTATTCAGTTTTTCCACTTAGGCCTCAATGTGCTCCCAAATATCTCTTAGCAGATTCCCTATAAAAAGTATTTCCAACGTGCTGAATCAAAAGAAAGATTTAATTCTGTGAGATGAATCCGCACATAACCAAGCAGTATCACAGAAAGCTTCTTTCTAGTTTGTATCTGTAGATATTCAGTTTTTCCCGTAGGCCTCGGTTGTCTCCCAAATGTGCCTTTGAAAATTCTCCAGAGAAAGTTTCTAATCTGTTTCTTCAAAAGAAATGTTTAACTCTGTGAGATTAATCCACACATCTGAAAGCAGTTTCACAGATAGCTTCTTTGTACTTTTTATCTGGGTATATTCTTTTTTTATCCACAAACCTCAATGGGATCCCAAATGTGTCTTTACATATTCTCCAAAAAGATTTTTTACAACCTGGTGAGTCAAAAACAAAAATTAAATCTGTGAGATAAATCCACATATCAAAAGCACTTTCACAGTTAGCTTCTTTCTAGTTTTTGTGTGGGGATATTAGTTTCTTTCCATAGGCCTCAATGGACTCCAAAATGTCCCTTTGCATATTCTAAAAAAAATAATGTTTTCATCCTACTGATTAAAAAGAAATATTTAACCCTGTGAGATGAATCCACACATCAGAAAACAGTTGCACTGATGACTTCTTTCTAGATTTTATCTGGATATATTCAGTTTTTCCCCATAGGCCTCAAAGGGCTCCTAAGTGTCTCTTTGCAAATATTCTAAAAAGAGTGTTTCTAAACTTTTGAATGAAAAGAAAGTTTTAACTCTGTGAGATGAATCCCCCCATCACAAAGCTGTTTCACAGACTGCTTTTCTTCTAGTTTTTATTTAGGAATATTCAGTTTTTTTCCCTTAGGCCTCAGTGAGCTCTAAAATGACCGTTTGACAGATAGCTTCTTTCTAGATTTTATCTGGGATTATTCAATTTTTCCCCTTAGGCCTCAATGTGCTCCCAAATATCTCTTAGCAGATTCTCTATGATGAGTGTTTTCAATGTGCTGAATACAAGGAAAGGCTTATCTCTGTGAGAAGAATCCACACATAACCAATCAGTATCACAGAAAGCTTCTTTCTAGTTTGTATCTGGGGATATTCAGTTTTCCCAGTAGGCCTCAATTCACTCCCAAATGTGCTTTTGAAAATTATCCAAAGAAAATTTCCAAACTGCTTCATCAAAAGAAATGTTTAAGTCTGTGAGATTAATCCACACATCTCAAAGCAGTTTCACAGACAGTTTCTTTGTACTTTTTATCTGAGTATATTCTGGTTTTTTTTCCCCATAGGCCTCAATGGGCTCCAAAACATTACTTTGCAGATTCTCCAAAAAAAGTGTGTACAATCTGCTGCATAAAAAGCAAAAATTATGAATCCACACATCAAAAAGCACTTTCACAGTTAGCTTCTTTCTAGATTTTATCTAGGGATATTCTTTTTTTCCATAGGCCTCAGTGGACTCCAAAATGTCCCTTTGCATATTCTACAAAAAGAATGTTTCCAATCTACTGATTAAAAAGAAAGATTTAACTCTGTGAGATGAATCCACACATCAGAAAGCAGTTGAACAGATGGCTTATTTCTAGTTTTTATCTGAAGATATTCAGTGTTTCCCCATAGGCCTCAAAGGGCTCCCAAATTTCCTTTCACAAATGCTGTGAAAAGAGTGTTTCTAACCTTTTGAATCTTTTTAGTTTTTATCTGAGGTATTCAGTTTTTATCCATAGGCCTCAGTGGTCTCCCAAATATCCCTCACAGATTCACAAAAAAGAGTGTTTTTAACCTGCTGAATCAAAAGAAAGGTTTAAATCTGTTAGATGTATCCACACATCACAAAGAAGTTTCACAGATATCTTCTTCCTAGTCTTTTTCTGGGGATATGCGGTTTTCCCTATAGGCCTTAATGGGATTCAAAATGTCCCTTTGTATATCCTATAATAACAGTGTTTCCAACTTACTGAACAAAAGAAAAGGTTAACTATGTGGGCTGAGTCCACACATCATAAAGCAGTCTCACAGACAGCTTTTTTTTAGTTTTAATCTGGGGATATACTGTTTCTCCATGTAGATCACAAAGGGCTCGTAATGTCTCTTCACAGATTCTCCAAAAAGAGTATTTCAACTTGCTGAATCAAAATAAAGTTTGAAATCTCAGAGATGAATGCACACATCACAAAGCAGTTTCACAAACATCTTCTAGTTTTTATCTACAGATATTAGGTTTGGCCAAATAGGCCTCAATGGGCTCCAAAATATCCCTGCGGAGATTCTCCAAGAAGAGTGTTTCCAACCTGTGGAATCAAAAGAAAGTTTTAAATCTTTGAGATCAATGCACACATCATAAAGCAGTTTCACTAAAAGCTTCTTTCTAGTTTTTATCTGTGGATATTGAGGTTTTTCCTCAAGGGCCTCAAAAAGTTCCCAAATGTCTCTTTGCAGATTCTACATAAAGAGTGTTTCCAACCTACTGAATCAAAAGAAAGATTTAACTCTCAGAAAAATTCACACATCACAAAGCAGTTTTACAGAAAATTTCTTTCTAGTTTTTGTCTGGGGATATTCACTTTGTTAACAAAGGCCTCAATGAGCTCCAAAATGTCCCTTCACAGATTGTACAAAAATAGTGTTTCCAAACTGCTGAACCAAAAGAAAGGTTTAACTCCATAACATGAATCCACATATCACAAAGCAGTTTCATAGATAACTTCCTTCTAGTTGTTATCTAGGGATATTCTCTTTTTCCCATAGGCCTTGATGAGTTCCCAAACATCCCTTCGTAGATTCTACAAAACAGTTGTTTCACACCTGTTGAATCAAAAGAAAGGTTTAACTCTGTGAGATGAATCCACACATCACAAAGCAGTTTCACAGATAATTGCTTTGCAGTTTTTATCTGGAGTATTCCCTTTTTCACCATAGACCTCAATGGGCTCCCAAATATATCTTTGCAGAATCAAACAAAATAGTGTTTACTAATTACTGAATCAAAAGAAAACTTTAACTCTGTGAGATGAATCCACATGTCAAAAATCAGTTTCACAGATACCTTCTTTCTAGTTGTTATCTGGGGATATTGTATTTGATAATAAAGGCCTCAATGCACTCCAAAATGTCCCTTCACAGATACTAAAAAAGGACTGTTTCCAACCTGCTGAATCAAAGGAAAGGTTTACTTCTGTAAGAATTCACACATCACAAAGCGGTTTCACACATAACTCCTCTCTAGTTTTTATCTTCGGATATTCGCTTTTTCCTCATAGGCCTCAAAGAGCTCCCAAATGTTTCCTCATGATTCTACAATGACAGTGTTTCCAAACTACTTAATCTAAAGAAAGTTTTAGTTCTCTGAGATGAATCCACACATCACAAAGCATGCTAGCTGCTGGCTTCTTTCTAGTTATTGTCTGGGGATAATGGCTTTTTCACTACAGGCCTTAATGTGCCTCCAAATGTCAATTTGCAGATTCTACAAAAAAAGTGTTTCCAATCTCTTGAATCAACAGAAAAGTTTAACTCTATGAGATGGATCCACACATCATAAAACAGTTTCACAGATAGCTTCTTTCTAGTTTTTATTTGGGGATCTTCACTTCTTCACCATAGATATTAATGTACTCCAAACTGTCCCTTTGAAGAGTCCACAAAGGACTGTTTCCAACTTGCTGATTCAAAAAAAAAAAAAAAGATTTAACTCTGTGAGATGAATTCACATGTCACAAAGCAGTTTCATAGAAAAATTCTTTCTAGTTTTTATCGGGGGTAGTGTCCTTTCATCTTAGGCTTCAATTCTGTCTCAAATATCCTTTTGTAGATTTCACAAAAACAGTGTTTACAAACTGCTGAATCAAAAGGGGGGTTTACCTCTTTGAGATGAATCCACACATTAAAAAGCAGTTTCACAGATTGCTTCTTTCTTCTTTTTATCTGGGGTTATTGGGTTTTTCACCGTAGGCCACAATGCACTCCCAAAAGTCCCGTCACTGATTCTACAATGAAACTGTCCCCACACTATTGAATCAAAAGAAAGGTTTATCAATCTGAGAAGAATCCACACATCACAAAGCAGTTTCACAGATAGCTTCTTTCCAACTTTTATCTGGGGACAATTACTCTCTTATCCTTTTACCACAGGCCTCAATGAGCTCCCAAATGTTTTTTCTCAGATTCCACAAAACAGTATTTCCAAACTGCTGAATCAAATGAAAGATTTAACTCTGTGGTGTGAATCCAAACATACCAAATCAAGTTCACAGATAGCTTATTTCTAGTTTTTTACTAAGGATATTCCCTTTTACACCATAGACCTCAATGAGCTCCCAAGTGTCCCTCTGCAGATTCTACAAAATCAGTGTTTCCTAACTGCTGAATTGATGAGTTCCCAAATGTCCCTTCACAGATGCAACCAAAACAGTGTTTAAAAACTGCTGAATGAAAAGAAAGGCTTAACTCTGTGAGATGAATTCTCACAACTTGAAGCAATTTAACAGACAGCTTCTTTCTAGTTTTATCTGGGGATATTCTCTTCTACACCATAAGTCTCAATGTGCTCTAAAAGTCTCTTCCTAGATTCTACAAAAGGACTGTTACCAATCTGCTGAATGAAAAGAAAGGTTTACCTCTGTGAGATGAATCCACAAGTCACAAAGCTGTTTCACAGATAGCTTCTTTCTAGATTTTATCTGGGGATATTCGTTTTGTCACCAAAGACCTCAATACACTCCCAAATGTCCCCTTGTAGATTCAAAAGAAAGATTTAACTCTCTGAGATGAATCCGCACATCACAAAGCAGTTTCACAAATAAATTCTTTCTAGTTTTTAATCCAGAGATATTTGGTTTGTCAATACAGTCCTCACTGCCTCTGCAAATATCCCTTTGCAGATTCTACAAAAGATCTGTTTCCAACATGCTGAATCAAAAGTAAGGATTAACTCTGTGAGATGAATCCACACATAACAAAGCAGCTTCACAGATAGCTAATGTTTCCTAACTGCTGAATCAAATGAAAGGTTTTCTTCTGTGAGACAAATCCACATGTCACAAAGCAGTATAACCAATAGCTTCTTACTAGTTTTCATCTGGGGATATTTGCTTTTTCACCATAGGCCTCAAGGAGTTCCCAAATGTCCCTTCACAGATCTTACAAAAAAAGAGTTTCCAAACTGCTGAATCAAAAGAAAGGTCTAACTCTGTGAGATAATCCATACAGCAGAAAACAGTTTCACAGATAGATTCTTTCTAGTATTTATCTCAGGCTATTCACTCTTCACCATTGGCCTTTATGCATTCTCAAATATCCTTTCACAGTTTTTACAAAAACAGTGTATTGAATGTTGAGGGGGCGGAGCAAGATGGCTGAATAGGAACAGCTCCAGTCTCCAACTCCCAGCGCGAGCGACACAGAAGACCGGTGATTTCTGCATTTTCAACTGAGGTACTGGGTACATCTCACTAGGGAGTGCCGGAAAATCGGTGCTGGTCAGCTGCTGCAGCCCGACCAGCGAGAGCTGAAGCAGGGCGAGGCATTGCCTCACCTGGAAAGCACAAGGGGAAAGGGAATCCCTTTTCCTAGCCAGGGGAACTGAGACACACAACACCTGGAAAATCGGGTAACTCCCACCCTGATACTGCGCTTTAAGCAAACAGGCACACCAGGAGATTATATCCCACACCTGGCCGGGAGGGTCCCACGCCCACGGAGCCTCCCTAATTGCTAGCACAGCAGTCTGCGATTTTGCGGCAAGGCAGCAGCGAGGCTGGGGGAGGGGCGCCCGCCATTGCTGAGGCTTAAGTAGGTAAACAAAGCCGCTGGGAAGCTTGAACTGGGTGGAGCTCACAGCAGCTCAAGGAAACCTGCCTGTCTCTGTAGACTCCACCTCTGGGGACAGGGCACAGATAACAAGAAACGCAGCAGAAACCTCTGCAGACGCAAAGGACTCTGTCTGGCAGCTTTGAAGAGAGCAGTGGATCTCCCAACACTGAAGTTGAGATCTGAAAAAGGACAGACTGCCTGCTCAAGTGGGTCCCTGACCCCTGAGTAGCCTAACTGGAAGACATCCCCAACTAGGGGCAGTCTGACACCCCACACCTCACAGGGTGGAGTACACCCCTGAGAGGAAGCTTCCAAAGCAAGAATCAGACAGGTACAATCGCTGTTCAGCAATGTTCTATCTTCTGCAGCCTCTGCTGCTGACACCCAGGCAAACAGGGTCTGGAGTGGACCTCAAGCAATCTCCAACAGACCTACAGCTGAGGGTCCTGACTGTTAGAAGGAAAACTATCAAACAGGAAGGACACCTACACCAAAACTCCATCAGTACCTCACCATCGTCAAAGACCAGAGGCAGATAAAACCACAAAGATGGGGAAAAAGCAGGGCAGAAAGCTAGAAATTCAAAAAATAAGAGCACATCTCCCCCAGAAAAGGAGCACAGCTCATCGCCAGCAATGGATCAAAGCTTGATGGTGAATGACTTTCACGAGATGAGAGAAGAAGGCTTCAGTCCATCAAATTTCTCGGAGCTAAAGGAGGAATTACGTACCCAGCGCAAAGAAACTAAAAATCTTGAAAAAAAAAAAAGTGGAAGAATTGATGGCTAGAGTAATTAATGCAGAGAAGGTCATAAACGAAATGAAAGAGATGAAAACCATGACACGAGAAATACGTGACAAATGCACAAGCTTCAGTAAACGACTCGATCAACTGGAAGAAAGAGTATCTGCGATTGAGGATCAAATCAATGAAATGAAGCGAGAAGAGAAACCAAACGAAAAAAGAAGAAAAATAAATGAACAAAGCCTGCAAGAAGAATGGAATTATGTAAAAAGACCAAATCTACGTCTGATTGGGGTGTCTGAAAGTGAAGGGGAAAATGAAACCAAGTTGGAAAACACTCTCAGGATATCATCCAGGAGAACTTTCCCAACCTGGTAGGGCAGGCCAACATTCAAATCCAGGAAATACAGAGAATGTCACAAAGATACTCCTCGAGAAGAGCAACTCCAAGACACATAATTGCCAGATTCACCAAAGTTGAAATGAAGGAAAAAATCTTAAGGGCTGGCAGAAAGAAAGGTCGGATTACCCACAAAAAAATTAGCCCATCAGACTACCAGCAGATCTCTTGGCAGAAACTCTCCAAGCCAGAAGAGAGTGGGGGCCAATATTCAACATTCTTAAAGAAAAGAATTTTAAACCCAGAATTTCATATCCAGTCAAACTAAGTTTCATCAGTGAAGGAGAAATAAAATCCTTTACAGATAAGCAAATGCTTAGAGATTTTGTCACCACCAGGCCTACCTTACAAGAGACCCTGAAGGAAGCACTAAACATGGAAAGGAACAACCGGTACCAGCCATTGCAAAAACATGCCAAAATGTAAAGACCATCGAGGCTAGGAAGAAACTGCATCAATTAACGAGCAAAATAACCAGTGAATATCATAATGGCAGGATCAAGTTCACACATAACAATCTTAACCTTAAATGTAAATGGACTAAATGCTCCAATTAAAAGACAGAGACTGGCAAACTGGATAAAGAGTCAAGACCCATCAGTCTGCTGTATTCAGGAGACCCATCTCACATGCAGAAACATACATAGGCTCAAAATAAAGGGATGGAGGAAGATTTACCAAGCAAATGGAGAACAAAAAAAAGCGGGGGTTGCAATACTAGTCTCTGATAAAACAGACTTTAAACCATCAAAGATCAAAAGAGACAAAGAAGGCCATTACATAATGGTAAAGGGATCAATTCAACAGGAAGAGCTAACTATCCTAAATATATATGTACCCAATACAGGAGCACCCAGATTCATAAAGCGAGTCCTTAGAGGCTTACAAAAAGACTTAGACTCCCATACAATAATAATGGGAGACTTCAACACTCCACTGTCAACATTAGACAGATCAACGAGACAGAAAGTTAACGAGGATATCCACGAATTGAACTCATCTCTGCAGCAAGAAGACGTAATAGACATCTATAGAACTCTCCACCCCAAATCAACAGAATATACGTTCTTCTAAGCACCATTTCGCACTTATTCCAAAATTGACCATTTAATTGGAAGTAAAGCACTCCTCAGCAAATGTACAAGAACAGAAATTATAACAAACTGTCTCTCAGACCACAGTGCAATCAAACTAGAACTCAGGACTAAGAAATTTAATCAAAACCGCTCAACTACATGGAAACTGAACAACCTGCTCCTGAATGACTACTGGGTACATAACGAAATGAAGGCAGAAATAAAGATGTTCTTTGAAACCAATGAGAACAAAGATACAACATACCAGAATCTCTGGGACACATTTAAAGCAGTGTGTAGAGGGAAATTTATAACACTAAATGCCCACAAGAGAAAGCAGGAAAGATCTAAAATTGACACTCTAACATCAAAATTAAAAGAACTAGAGAATCAAGAGCAAACGCATTCAAAAGCTAGCAGAAGGCAAGAAATAACTAAGATCAGGGCAGAACTGAAGGAGACAGAGAGACAAAAAACCCTCCAAAAAATCAATGAATCCAGGAGTTCGTTTTTTGAAAAGATCAACAAAATTGACAGACCACTAGCAAGACTAATAAAGAAGAAAAGAGAGAAGAATCAAATAGACGCAATAAAAAATGATAAAGGGGATATCACCACCGACCCCGCAGAAATACAAACTACCATCAGAAAATACTATAAACACCTCTACGCAAATAAACTGGAAAATCTAGAAGAAATGGATAATTTCCTGGACACTTACACTCTTCCAAGACTAAACCAGGAAGAAGTTGAATCCCTGAATAGACCAATAGCAGGCTCTGAAATTGAGGCAATAATTAATAGCCTACCAACCAAAAAAAGTCCAGGACCAGATGGATTCACAGCTGAATTCTACCAGAGGTACAAGGAGGAGCTGGTACCATTCCTTCTGAAACTATTACAATCAATAGAAAAAGAGGGAATCCTCCCTAACTCATTTTATGAGGCCAATATCATCCTGATACCAAAGCCTGGCAGAGACACAACAAAAAAAGAGAATTTTAGACCAATATCCCTGATGAACATCGATGCAAAAATCCTCAATAAAATACTGGCAAACCGGATTCGGCAGCACATCCAAAAGCTTATCCACCATGATCAAGTGTGCTTCATCCCTGGGATGCAAGGTTGGTTCAACATTCGCAAATCAATAAACATAATCCAGCATATAAACAGAACCAAAGACAAGAACCACATGATAATCTCAATAGATGCAGAAAAGGCCTCTGACAAAATTCAACAGCCCTTCATGCTAAAAACGCTCAATAAATTCAGTATTGATGGAACGTACCTCAAAATAATAAGAGCTATTTATGACAAACCCACAGCCAATATCATATTGAATGGGCAAAAACTGGAAAAATTCCCTTTGAAAACTGACACAAGACAGGGATGCCCTCTCTCACCACTCCTATTCAACATAGTGTTGGAAGTTCTGGCTAGGGCAATCAGGCAAGAGAAAGAAATCAAGGGTATTCAGTTAGGAAAACAAGAAGTCAAACTGTCCCTCTTTGCAGATGACATGATTGTATATTTAGAAAATCCCATTGTCTCAGCCCAAAATCTCCTTAAGCTGATAAGCAAGTTCAGCAAAGTCTCAGAATACAAAATTAATGTGCAAAAATTACAAGCATTGGTATACACCAGTAACAGACAGACAGAGAGCCAAATCATGAATGAACTTCCATTCACAATTGCTTCAAAGAGAATCAAATACCTTGGAATCCAACTTACAAGGGATGTAAAGGACCTCTTCAAGGAGAACTACAAACCACTGCTCAGTGAAATAAAAGAGGACACAAACAAATGGAAGAACATACCATGCTCATGGATAGGAAGAATTAATATCGTGAAAATGGCCATACTGCCCAAGGTTATTTATAGATTCAATGCCATCTCTATCAAGCTACCAATGAGTTTCTTCACAGAATTGGAAAAAACTGCTTTAAAGTTCGTATGGAACCAAAAAAGAACCCGCATCTCCAAGACAATCCTCAGTCAAAAGAACAAAGCTGGAGGCATCACACTACCTGACTTCAAACTATACTACAAGGCTACAGTAACCAAAACAGCATGGTACTGGTACCAAAACAGAGATATAGACCAATGGAACAGAACAGAGTCCTCAGAAATAATACCACACATCTACAGCCATCTGATCTTTGACAAACCTGAGAGAAACAAGAAATGGGGAAAGGATTCCCTATTTAATAAATGGCTCTAGGAAAATTGTCTAGCCATAAGTAGAAAGCTGAAACTGGATCATTTCCTTACTCCTTATACGAAAATTAATTCAAGATGGATTAGAGACTTAAATGTTAGACCTAATACCATAAAAACCCTAGAGGAAAACCTAGGTAGTACCATTCAGGACATAGGCATGGGCAAAGACTTCATGTCTAAAACACCAAAAGCAATGGCAGCAAAAGCCAAAATTGACAAATGGGATCTCATTAAACTAAAGAGCTTCTGCACAGCAAAAGAAACTACCATCACGGTGAACAGGCAACCTACAGAATGGGAGAAAATTTTTGCAATCTACTCATCTGACAAAGGGCTAATATCCAGAACCTACAAAGAACTCAAACAAATTTACAAGAAAAAAACAAACAACCCCATCAAAAAGTGGGCAAAGGATATGAACAGACATTTCTCAAAAGAAGACATTCATTCAGCCAACAGACACATGAAAAAATGCTCATCATCACTGGCCATCAGAGAAATGCAAATCAAAACCACAATGAGATACCATCTCACACCAGTTAGAATGGCGATCATTAAAAAGTCAAGAAACAACAGGTGCTGAAGAGGATGTGGAGAAATAGGAACACTTTTACACTGTTGGTGGGACTGTAAACTAGTTCAACCATTATGGAAAACAGTATGGCGATTCCTCAAGGATCTAGAACTAGAGGTACCATGTGACCCAGCCATCCCATTACTGGGGATATACCCAAAGGATTATAAATCATGCTGCTATAAAGACACATGCACACGTATGTTTATTGCGGCACTATTCACAATAGCAAAGACTTGGAATCAACCCAAATGTCCATCAGTGACAGACTGGATTAAGAAAATGTGGCACATATACACCATGGAATACTATGCAGCCATAAAAAGATGAGTTTGTGTCCTTTGTAGGGACATGGATGCAGCTGGAAACCATCATTCTTAGCAAACTATCACAACAACAGAAAAGCAAACACCCCATGTTCTCACTCATAGGTGGGAATTGAACAATGAGATCACTTGGACTCGGGAAGGGGAACATCACACACCAGGGCCTATCATGGGGGGTGGGAGGGATTGCATTGGGAGTTATACCTGATGTAAATGACGAGTTGATGGGTGCTGACGGGTTGATGGGTGCAGCACAGCAACATGGCACAAGTATACATATGTAACAAACCTGCACATTATGCCCATGTACCCTAGAACTTAAAGTATAATTATAATAATTAAAAACAAAAGTGTATCCAAACTGCTGAATCAAAAGGAAGGTTTATATCTCTGAGATGAATGCAAATGTCACAAAGCGGTTTCACAAATATCTTCATTCTAGTTTTTATCTGTGGATATTTGGTTTCTCACACTAGGCCCCAATGCACATATAAATGTCACTTCACAGTTTCCACAAAAGGACAATTTCCAACATGGTGAATCAAAAGATAGTTTTAACTCTGAGAGTTGAATGCATAAATCACAAAGCAGTTTCTCATATAGCTTCTTTCCAGTTTTTATCAGAGATATTTGCTTTTTCACTATTGGCCTCAATGAACTCCAAAATTCCCTTCACAGATTCTACAAAAACAAGGTTTCTAAACTGCTGAATTGAAAGAAAGGTTTAATTCTGTGAGATGAATGCACACATCATAAAGCAGTTTCACAGATAGCTTCTTTTTATTTTTTATCTGAAGTTATTCAGTTAGTCACCATAGACCTCAATGTACTCCCAAATGTCCCTTTGCAGATTCTACAAAAGAACTGTTTTCAATCTGCTGAACTAAAAGAAATGTTCAACTCTGTGAGAAGAATTCCCACATATCAAAGCAGTTTCATAGATAGCTTCTTTCTGGCTTTATCTGGGGATTATCACTTTTTCAGCTTAGGATACAATGTGCTCCAAAATGTCCCTTCTCAGATTCTACAGAAACTGTGTTTACTACATGCTGAATGAAAAGAAAGGTTTAACTCTGTTAGTTGAATCCACACATCACAAAGCAGTTTCACAGAGAGCTTCTTTCTGTTATTTCTCTGGGGATTTTTGTTTTTTCAGCATAGGCTTCAATGCACTCCAAATGTCCCTTAGCGTATTCTACAGAAACAGTGTTTACAACATGATGAATCAAAACAAAGGTTTAACTCTGTGAGGTGAAGACATATATCAAAACGCAGTTTCACAGAAAGCTTCTTTCTAGTATTTATCTGGGGGATATTCCCTTTTTCACCACAGGCCTCAATGCACTCCCAAATGTCTCTTCGCAGACTCTCCAAAAACAGAATTTCCAAACTGCCAAATAAAAAGAAAGGTTTAACTCTGTGAGATGAATTGACATATCACAAAGCAGTTTCACTGTTAGTTTCTTCCTATTTTTTAACTGGGGATATTCACTTTTTCACCATAGGCCTCAGTTCTCACCAAAATATCCATTCGCACATTCTACAAAAATAGTATTTCCAAACTGCTGATTCACAATTGAAGTTTAAATTGTGAGATAAATCCACATATCAAAAAGCAGTTTCCCTGATAGCTTCTTTCTAGTATTTATCTGGGGATATTTGCCTTTTCACAGTGGACATCAATGAGTTCCATAATGTCCCTTCACAGATCCTACAAAACAGTGTTTCCAAACAGCTGAATCAAAAGAAAGTTTTAACTCTGTAAGATGAATACAAACATCACAAAGCAGATTCACAGAGAGCTTTTTTTCTAGTTTTTATGTGGAAATATTACCTTCTTTAGTATAGGACTCAATGAGATCTCAAATGTCCCTTTGCAGATTCTACAAAAACAGTGTTCCCAAACTGTAGAACAAAAACAAAACTTTAACTCTGTGAGAGGAATGCACACATCAGAAAGAAGTTTCACAGGAAGCTTCTTTTTGTTTTTTATCTGGGGATATTAGCTTTTTCACCATTGGCCTCAATGCACTCCCAAATGCACATTCACAGATTCAACAGAAAGAGTGTTTCCAACATGCTGAATCAAAAGAAAGTTTTAACTCTTTGAGGTGAATCCACACATCACAAAGTGGATTCACAGATAGCTTCATTCTAGTTTTTTCTGGGGATATTCACTTTTTCACCATTGGTCTCAATGAGCTCCAAAATATCCCTTTGCAGATTCTACAAAATCGGTGTTTCCAAACTGTTGAATAGAAGGAAAGGCTTAACTCTCTGAGATGAATCCACACATCACAAGTCAGTTTAACTGATAGCTTCATTATAGTTTTTATCTGGATATATTCCCTTTTTCACCATAAGACTCAATTCCTTCCCAATGTCGTTTTTCAGATTTTACAAAAAACTGTTTTTCCAAACTGTTGAATCAAAAGAAAGGTTTAACTCTGTGAGACGAATCCACATATCACAAAGCAGATTCACACATAGGTTCATTCTAGGTTTTATTTGGGTACATTTACTTTATCACCATTGGTATCAATGAGCTCCAAAATATCCATTTGCAGATTCTACAAAAACAGTGTTTCCAAGCTGCTGAATATAAGGAAAAGCTTAACTCTCTGAGATGCATCCACATGTCACAAAGCAGTTTAACCGATAGCTTCATTGTAGTTTTTATCTGGGTAATTTCACTTTTTCATAATAGGACTGAATTCTCTCCCAATGTCGTTTTGCAGATTTTAGAAAAACAGTTTTTCCAAACTGTTGAATCAAAAGAAAAGTTTAACTGTATGAGATAAATCAACATATCACAAAGCAGATTAAGAGACGGATTTTTTTTTTTTTTTTTTTTTAGTTTTTATCTTGGAATATTTGCAGTTTCACATTTGGCCTAAAAGAGATTCTAAATGTTCCTTTGCAGATACTGCAAAAACAGTGTTTTGAAACTGTTGAATCAAAAGAAAGATTTAACAATGTGAGATGAATCCACACATCACAATGCAGTCTCACAGATGTCTTATTTCTGGTTTCTATCTGGGGATATTTGCTTTTTCACCAGAGGTCTCAATGAGGTCCAAAATAGCCGTTCACAGATTCTACAAAAATAGTGCTTCCAAGCTGCTGAATCAAAGGAAAGACTTAACTCTCTGAGATGAATCCACACATCACAAAGCAGTTTTACAGATAGCTTCTTTCTAGTTTTCATCTGGGAAAATTCATATTTTCACCATAGGAATCAATTCTCTCTCAAATGTGCTTTCATAGATTCTAGAAAAAGTGTTTCCAAACTGCTGAATCAAAACAAAAAGTTTTACCCCTGTGAGACGAATGTGCATATCACAAAAGAGTTCACAGATAGCTTCTTTCTAGTTTTTATCTGGTGATTTTCTCTTTGTCACCATTGGCCTCAGTGAGCTCCCTAATGTTCCTTTGTAGATTCTACAGAAACAGAAACCTTCTGTAGATTCTACAGAAACCTTTCCAAACTACTGAATCAAAAGAAAAAGTTAATGCCAAGAGAGGAATCTACATATCACAAAGTAGTTTCACAGATGTCTTCTTTCCAGTTTTTATCTGGGGATGTTCTCTTCATTACCATAGTCCTCAATGACTTCCTAAATGTCCCTTCAAAGATTCTACAGATATAGGGTTTCCACATGCTGAATCAAAAGATAGGATTAACTCTGAGACATAAATACACACATCACAATGCAGTTTCGCAAATAACTTCTTTCAACTTTTTATCATTGAATATTTCCTTTTTCCCCATAGACCTCAATAAGTTCTGAAATGTTCCTTCACAGATTCTACAAAAACAGTTTTTCCAAACTGCTGAATCAAAAGAAAAATTTAACTCTGTAACATGAACCCACACTTCACAAAGCAGTTTCACAGATAGCTTCTTTCTAGTATTTTTCTCGGGATATTTTCTTTTTCACCATAGATCTCAAAGGATTCCCTAATATCCCTTTGAAAGTTCTACAAAACAGTGGTCCACACTGCTGAATGAAAAGAAAGGTTTAACTCTGTGAGTTGAATTCACACATTGCAAAGCAGTTTCTCTGAAAACTTCTTTCTAGTTTTTATCTGAAGATATTTTCTTTTTCACCTTAGGTCTCAGTGTACCCACAAATATTCTTTCACAGATTCTACAAACACAGTGTTTCCAAACTGCTAAATCAAAAGAAAGATTGATGTATCTGAGATGAATGCATACATCACAAAGTGTTTTCTCAGATAGCTTCCTTATAGTTTTTATCTTGGGATATTCACCTTTTTACCATGGGCCTAAATAATCTATAAAATGTTCATTCGCAGAATGTATAAAAATAGTGTTTCCAAACTGTTGAAAAAAGAGAAAGTTTTGACACTGTGAGATGAAAGAACACATCAGAAAGCATGTTCTCATAAAGATTCTTTCTAATTTTTATCTAAAAATATTTTCTTTTCACCATAGGCGTCAAGGTGCTCCCAAATGTACTTTCACAGATTCTTCAAAAACAGTGTTTCCAAACTGCTGAATCAAAATAAATTTTTAACTCTGTGAGATAAATCCACACACCCCAAAGCCATTGAACAGAAAGGTTCTTTGTAACTTTTATCTATGGATAGTCTTTATTTCATGATATGCCTCAATGAGCTACAAAATGTGCTTTTGCAGATTCTACAAAAACAGTGTTTCCAACCTGCTGGATCAAAAGAAAGGCTTAGCTCTGTTAGATGAATCCACACAGTATAAAGCAGTTTCACACATAGCTTCTTTCTAGTTTTTATCTGGGGATATTCACTTTTCCCCATAGGATTCAAGTGCTCCAAAATGTCCCTTTGCAGATTCTACAAAAAAAGTGTTTTTTTTCCAAACTACAGAATCAAAAGAAAGTTTTAACTTTGCGATTTGAATGCACACATCACAAAACAGTTTCTCAAATAGCTTCTTTCTAGTTTTTATCTGGGGACATTCACTTTTTCAACAAAAGGATCAATGCGCTCCCAAATGTCCTTTCACAGATTCTACAAAAACAGTGTTTCAAAACTACTGATACAAAATAAAGGTTTAACTCTGTCAGATGAATGCACACATCACAAAGCAGTTCCTCAGATAGCTTCTTTCTAGATTTATTTCAGAATATACACTGCTTGACCAGGACCTCAATTAGCTCCAAGGTGTCCCTTCACAGATTCAACAAAAGCAGTGCTTCCTAACTGCTGAATCAAAAGATAAATTTACCTCTGTCAGGTGAATCCACACTTCACAAAGCAGTTTCACAGAGAGATTCATTCTAGTGTCATCTGCTGATATTTTCTTTCTCACCATAGGCCTCAATTTGCTCTCAAATGTCCTTTTGCAGGTTCTCCAAAAAGAAAGGCTCCAAAAGACTGAATCAAAAGAAACGTTTACTCTGTGAGATGAATCCAACCATCACAAATCAGTTTAACAGATCATTTCTTCCTAGTTATTGTTTGAGGATGTTCATTAACTTTTACACCTTAGGCCTCAATGTGCTCCCAGATCTCCCTTCACAGATTCTACAGAAATAGTGCTGCCAAACTGCTGAATGAAAAGAAAGTGGAAATCTGTGACTTGAATTCACACATGACAAAGAGGTTTCTAAGAAAGCTTCCTTCCAGTTTTTATCTGAAAGTATTTCCTTTTTCCCCATAGGTCTCAATATGATATCAAATGCCTTTCACAGATTATATGAAACAGTGTTTCCAAACTGCTGAATGAAAAGAAAGGTTTAACTCTGTGAGACAAATGTTCACATCACAAAGTGGTTTCTCAAATAGCTTCTTTCTAGTTTTTATCCTGGGATATTCACTTTTTCACAATCAGCCTCAATGAGTTCCCAAATGTCCTTTCTCAGAATGTACAAAAACAGTGCTTCCAAACTGTTGAATGTAAAGAAAGGTTTAGCTCTGTGAGATGAATGCACTCATCACAAAGTGCTTTCTCAGATAGATTCCTTCTAGTTTTCATCCTGCAATATTTGCTTTTTTGCCGTTGTCCACGATGAGTTCCAAAGTGTTCATTCTACATAATGGAAAAAAAACAGTGTTTTCAAAGTGATGAATCAAAAAAAGGTTTAACTCTGTGAGATGAATGCACTCATCACACATCACAAAGCAGTGTCTCAGAAAGCTTCTTTCTAGTTTTTATCTGAAGATATCTTCTTTTCCACCATAGGTGTCAATGAACTCCCAAAGGTCCCTTCAGAGTTTCTACAAAAACAGTGTTTACCAAGTACTGAATGAAAAGAAACGTTTAACCCTGTGATATGAATGGCACATCACAAAGTGATTTCTCAGATAGCTTCCTTCTAGTTTTTAATCCTAGGAGATTCACCACTGGCCTCAATGAGCTCCCTAGTGTCTATTTGCAGAATGGATAAAAACAGAGATGAATCAAAAGAAAGATTTACTCTGTGAGATAAATGCACACATCACAAACCAGTGTCTCAGAAGGCATTTTTCACTTTTTTATGTGAAGATATTTTCTTTTTTACCATAGGCCTTGGTGTGATCCCAAATGTCCCTTCGTGGTTTCCACTAAAACAGTGTTTCCAAAGTGCTGAATGAAAAGAAATGTTTAAATCCGTGAGATGAATGTACACATCACAAAGCCGTTTCTCAGATAGTTTCCCTCTAGTTTTTATTCTGGGATATTCGCTTTTTCATCTTTGGCCAGAGTGAACTCCCAAATGTGCATTCACAGAATGACAAAAATAGTTTTTACAAACAGATGAATCAAAGGAAAGGTTTATCTCTGTGAGATGAATGCACACATCCAAAGCACTTTCCCAGAAAGCTTCTTCCTAGTTTTTATCTAAGATATTTTCTTTTTCACATAGGCCTCAATGTGCTCCCAAATATTCCTTTGCAGATTCTACAAAAACAATGTTTCCAAAATGCTGAATGAAAAGAAAGATTTAACTCTATCAGATGAATGCACACATCACAAAGTGGTTACTCAGATAGCTTCCTTCTGGATTTTATCCTGGAATATTTGCTTTTTTGTTATTGGCCTCAATGAGTTCCCAAACGTCCCTCTGCAGAATGGAAAAAAACAGTGTTTCCAAACTGCTGAATTGAAGGAGAGGTTAAACTCCATGAAAATATCTGAAGATACTTTCTTTTTCACAATAGCCCTCCTGGTGCTCTCAAATATCCCTTTGTAGATTCTACAAAAAGTGTTAACAAACTGCTGAAAAAAAGAAACGTTTTTCTATGTTAGTTCTATGCACACATCACAGAACAGTTTCTCAGAAACCCTCTTTATATATTTTAGCGGAATATATTTTCTTTTTCACTGTCAGCCTCACTGTGCTCCCAAATGTCCATTCACAGAATATACAAAAATAGTGTTTCCAAACTGCTGAATAAAAAGAATGGTTTACCTCTGTGAGATGAATGGACACATCAGAAAGCAATTTCTCAGAAAACATCTTTATAGTTTTAATATGAAGATATTTTCTTCTTCACCATAGACCTCAATGCGCTGCCGAATGTCCATTAGCAGAATGTACAAAAATAGTGTTTCCAAGCTACTGAATGAAAAGAAAGATTTAACTCTGCAAGCTGAATGCACACATCAAAAAGCATTTTCTCAGATAGCTTCCTTGTAGTTTTTATCCTGGGATATTCACTTTTTTGCCATTGGCCTCAATGATCTCCCAAATGTCCATTCACAGAATGGACAAAAACAGTGTTTCCAAACTGTTGAATAAAAAGAAAGGTTTAACTCTGTGAGATGAACACACACATCATAAAACAGTTTCTCAAAAAGCTTCTTTTTAGTTTTTATCTGAAGATATTTTCTCTTTCACCATAGCCTCAATGTATTCCCAAATATCCCTTCGCAGATAATACAGAAAGAGTATTTACAAATGGCTGAAGAAAAATAAAGCTTTAACTCTGTGAGACGAATGTACACATCACAAAGCAGATTGTCAGAGCACTTCTTTCTACTTTTTATCCTGGGATATTCACTTTTTCACCGTTGGACTCAATGAGCTCCAAAATGTCCATTGGCAGAAGGGACAAAAACAGCATTTTCAAACTGCTGAAAGAAAAGAAAGGTTTAACTCTGTGAGACGAATGTACACATCAAAAACAGTTTCTCAGAAAGCTTTTTTCTAGTTTTTATTGGAAAATATTTTCTTTTTCACAATAGACCTCAATGTGCTCCCAAATATCCCTTGGAAGATACTACAAAACAGGGTTGACAAACTGCTGAATAAAAAAGAATGTTTAACTCTGTAAGTTAAATGCACACATCACAAAGCAGTTTCTCAGAAAGTTTTCTTTCTCTTTTTTATCTGATGATATTTTACTTTTCACAGCAGGCCTCACTGTGCTCCGAAATATCCTTTCCCAGAATGTATAATATCAATGTTTCCAAACTACTGAATGAAAAGAAATGTTTAAATCTGTGAGATGATTTTACACCTCATGAAGCGATTTCTTAGATAGCTCCCTTCTAGTTTATATGTCATGATATTCACTTTTTCAACATTGGCCTCAATGAGCTCCCAAATATACCTTTGGAGATTCTACAAAAACAGGTTTTCCCAAGTGCTGAATCAAAGGAAAGGTTTAACTCAGTGAGACGAATGCACACATCACAAAGCTGCTTCTCAGAAAGTTTATTTCGAGTTTTTATCTGAAGGTATTTTAGTTTCTCCATGGGCCTCAATGCACTTCCAATTATCCCTCACAGACTCTACAAAAACAGTGTTTCCAAACTCTTGAATGAAAAGAAAGTTTAAAGCTGTGAGATTAATGCCCACATAACAAAGCGATTTCTCAGATAACTTCTTTATAGTTTTTATCAGAATATATTTTCTTCTCACCATAGACCTTAATGGGCTCCCAAAAATCCCTTCACAGGTTCTCCAAAAACTGTGTTTTCAAACTGCTGATTGAAAAGAAAGTTTTAACTCAGTGAGGTGAATGCACGCATCATGAAATGGTTTCTCAGATAGCTTTCCTCCAGTTTTTAACCTGGGATATTCTCTTTTATGCCATTGGCCTCAATGAGCTCCCAAATGTCCATTCACAGTATGGAAAAAAACAGTGTTTCCAAACTGCTGAGTCAAAAGACAATTTTACCCCTGTGAGATGAATGCACACATCACAAAGCAGTTTCTCACAAAATTTCTCTCTGGCTTTGATGTGAAGATATTTTCTTTGACACCATAGGCCTCAATGTGCTCCCAAACATCCCTTTCCATATTCTACAAAAAGAGTGATTCCAAATTGCTAAATGAAACGGATGGTTTATCTGCGAGATGAATACACATGTCACAAAACATTTTCCCAGGTTTCTTACTACTAGTTTTTATCCTGGGATCTTTTCTCTGTTGCAATTTGCCTCAATGAGCTGCCAAATGTCCATTTCCTGAATGGACAAAAACAGTTTTTCCAAGCTGCTGAATCAAAAGAAACTTTAATACTGTGATATGAATGCACATATCACAAAGCAGCTTCTCAGAAAGTTTTTTCAAGTTTTTATCTGAAGATCATTTCTTTTACATAATATGCCTCAAAGCACTCCAAAATATACATTGGGGTAGATTCTACAAAAACAGTGTTTCCAAACTGCTGGATGAAAAGAAACCTTTAACTCTGTGTGATGAATGCACACATCACAAAGTGGTTTCTCGGATAGATTCCTTTCAGTTTTTACCCTGGGATATTTGCTTTTTTGGCCATTGGCCTCTTCAAATTCCTAAATGTCCATTAACAGAATGGAGAAAAACAGTGTTTCAAAACTGTTGAATCAAAAGAAAAGTTTAACCCTAGGAGATGAAAGCACATATTACAGAGAGGTTTCTCAGATATTTTCCTTGTAGTTTGATCCTGGGATATTCACTTCTTTGCTGTTGGCCGCAATGAGATCCAAAATGTCCATTCTCGGAATGGACACAAACAGTGTTTCCAAACTGCTGAATCAAAAGAAAGTTTTAACTCTGTGATATGAATGCACACATCTCAAAGGAGTTTCTCAGAAATCCTCTTTCTAGTTTTTAATTGAAGATAATTTATTTTTCACCTTAGGCCACAAAGTGCTCCCAAATATCCCTTCAAAGTTTCTAAAACGGATTGCTTCCAAACTGCTGAATGAAAACAAAGTTTTAACTCTGCCAGATAAATGCAAACGTCACAAAGCATTTTCACAAATAGTTTCTTTCTAGTTTTTATCCTGGTATATTCCCTTTTTCATCATTGATCTCAATGAAATCCCAAATGTCCATTCAGAGAATGGATAAAAATAGGGTTTCCAAACTGCTGAATAAAAAGGAAGGCTTATGCCTGTGAGATGAATGCACACATTACAAAATATTTTCTCAGAAAGCTTCTTTCTAGTTTTTATCTGAAGACCTTTCCTTTTTCACCATAGGCCTCTACTTGCTCCCAAATATCCCTTCACAGGTTCTTCAAAAACAGTGTTTCCAAACTGCTGAATAATAAGAAATATTTAAATACATGAGTTGAATGCCAACATCACAAATCAGTTTCTCAGAAAGCTTCTTACTAGTTTTTATATTGAGATATTTTCCTTTTCACCATAGGCCTCAATACACTTCAAATGTCCATTGGCAGATTTAACAAAAACACTGTTTCCAAACTGCTGAATGAAAAGAATTGTTTAACTCTGTGAGATGAATGGACACATCATGAAACAGCTTCTCAAAAGCATGTTTCTAGTTTTTATCCGAAGAGATTTGGTTTTTCACTGTAGCCCTCAATATGCCCCCAAATACCCCTTCACAGATTCTACAAAAACAGTATTTCCAAACTACTGAATGAAAAGAAAGGTTTAATTCTGTGAGATGAATGCAAAAAACACAAGGAGGTTTCTGCAAAGCAGTTTCTCAGAGAGCTTCCTTCTAGATTATATATCAGGTTATTCACTTTTTAGCAACTATCCTCAATGAGCTCCCAAATGTCCATTCGCAGAATGGACAAAAATAGGATTTTCATCTCCTGAATCAAAAGAAAGGTTTAACTCCATGAAATGAATGTGGAGATCACAAAGCAGTTTCTAAGAAAGCTTTCTGATTTTCATTTGAATATATTGTCTTTTTCCTTAAAGACTCCAAAATATCCCTTCTCAGATTCTACAAACATAGTGTTCCCAAACTGCTGAAAGAAAAGTAAAGTTTAACTCTGGTAGATGAATGCACACATCGTAAAGTGGTTTCTAGCTTCCTTCTAATTTTCATTCTGGGATATTCTTTTTTCCACCATTGGCCTCAATGAGCTTCCAAATGCCCATTCACAGAATGTATAAAAACAGTGTTTCCAAACTGCTGAATCAAAAGATATGTTTAAACTGTGTGATGAATGCACATATCACAAAGCAGTTTTCCAGAAAGCTTCTTTCTAGTTTTTATCTGAAGATACTTAATTGTTCATGGAAGGCCTCACTGCACTCCCAAATATCCCTTCACAGATTCTACAAAACCGTGATCCAAGTGCTGAATAATAAGAAATTTTCAACTGTGTGAATTGAATGAACACATCACAAATCAGTTTCTCAGATAGCTTACTTATAGTTTGTATCCTGGGATATTTGCTTTTTTGCCAGGGGGCTGAATGAGCTCCCAAATGTCCATTCACAGAGTAGACAAAAACAGTGTTTCCAAACTGCTGAATCAAAAGAAAGACTTATCTCAGTGAGATTAATGCACACAACAGAAAGTAGTTCCTCAGAACGATTATTTCCAGTTTTTATCTGAAGATATTTTCTTTTTCACCATATGCCTTAATGAACTTCCAAATGTCCCATCGCAGAGTCCACAAAAACAGCATTTTTAGGTTGTGCAATGAAAAGAAAAGTTTACTCTGAGAGATGAAAGTACACATCACAAAGCAGTTTCTCAGATATATTCCTTCTCATTTTTATCCTGGTACAATCACTTTTTTGCCATTTGACTCAATTAGCACCCAAATGTAAATTCAAAGAATGGACAATAACAGTGTTTCCAAACTCCTGAACCAAAAGAAAGGTTTAACTCTGTGAGATTAATGCAAACATAACAAAGCAGTTTCTCAGAAAGATTCTTTCTAGTTTTTGTCTGAAGATATTTTCATTTTCACCCTAGGCCTCAATGCACTCCTAAATATCCCATAGCAGATTCTACAAAAACAGTGTTTACAAACTGTTGAATGAAAAATAAGGTTTAACTCCACAAGATGAACACACACAGCACAAAACGCTTTCTCAGATAGCTTTCTACTATGAATGCATACATAACAAAGCAGTTTCTCAGAAAACTTCCTGTTTTTATCTGAAGATATTCTCTTTATCACTATAGGCCTCAATATGCTCCCTAATGTCCCTTCACAGACTCTACAAAAAAGGTATTTCCAAACCACTGAAAGAAAGCAAGGTTCAACTCTGTGAGATGAATAAACACATCACAAAGCAACTTCTCTGATCGCTTCTTTCCAGTATTTATCCTGGGATATTCGGGTTTTTTTGCCATTTTCCTCAATGAGTTCCCAAAAGTCCATTCATAGAATGGACAAAAACAGTGTTTCCAAACTACTGAATCAAAAGGAAAGTTTAACACTGTGAGATGAATGCACACATCACAAAGAAGTTTCTCAGAAAGATTCTTTCTAATTTTTATCTGAAGATATTTTCTTTTACACCATAGGCCTCAATGTGCATCCAAATATCCCTTTGCGTATTCTACAAAAACAGTATTTTTTTCAAAATTGCAGAATGAAAAGAAAGGTTTAACTCCACAAGGTGAATGCACACATCACAAAGCAGTTTCTCACATAGCTTCCTTCCAGTTTTTATCTGGGGATATCCATTCTTTTGCCATTTTTGCCATTGGGCCTAATGAGCTCCCAAATATCCTTTTGGAGTTTCTACAAAGCAGTTTCCAAACTGCCAAATGAAAAGGTTTAACTCTGAGAGATGAATGCACACACAACAAAGCAGTTTTTCAGAAAGCTTCTCTCTAGTTTTTATCTGAAGATACTTTCTTTTTAAACATAGGCCTCAATGAGCTCCCAAATATCTCTTTGCAGATTCTAAACAAATAGTGTTTCCAAACTGCTGAATGAAAAGAAAGGTGTCATACTGTGACATGAATGCACACATTGAAAAGCAATTTTCAAGATAGCTTCCTTCTAATTTGTATCCTGGGATACTCTGTTTTTACCATTGGCCTCAATGAGCCCTGAAATATCCATTCACAGAATGGACCAAAATAGTTTCCAAACTGCTGTATCAAAATAATGGTTGCTCTCTTGGAGATGAATGCACCCATCACAGTGCAGTTTCTCAGATAGCTTCCTTCTAGTTTATATCCCTGGATATTCTTTTTTTTTTTTTTTTTTTTTTTTTTTTTTTTTTTGCCATTGACCTCAATGAGCTCCAAAAATACCCCTTAAGAGACACTACAAAAACAGTGTTTCCAAAATGCTTAATGAAAATAAATGTTTAACTCTGTGAGATAAAGGCACACATCACAAACTGTTTTCTCAGATAGTTTCCTTCTAGTTTGTATCCCTGGATATTCACTTTTTCGATATTGGCCTCAACGAGCTCCCAAATGTCCATTCACAGAATGGACAAAAACACTGTCTCCAAACTCCTGAACCAAAAGATAGGTTTAAATCTGTGAGATGAATACACACATCACACAGCAGTTTCTGAGAAAACTTCCTTCTAGTTTTTATCTGAAGATATTTTCTTTTTCACCACAGGTGGCAATACACTCTGAAATACTCCTTCACAAATTCTACAAAAACAATATTTCCAAACTGCTGGATGAAAATAAAGTGTTAATCCTGAGAGATGAATGTACACATCACAAAGTGGTTTCTCAGATAGCTTCCTTCTAGTTTTTATCCTGGGGTGTTCGCTTTTTTGCCATTGGCCTCAATGAGCCCTGAAATATCCATTCACAGAATGGACCAAAACAGTGTTTCCAAAATGCTGAATGAAAAGAAAGTTTCAACTCTGTGAGGAGAATGCATACATCACAAAGTTGTTTCCCAGAAAGCTTCTTTCCAGTTTTTATCAAAAGATAGTTTCTTTTTCACCATACTCCTCAATGCACTCCCATAAGACAATTAGCAGAATGTATAAAAATAGTATTTCCAAAGTGTTGAATGGAAAGAAAAGTCTAACACTGCGAGATGAATGCACAGATCACAATGCAGTTTATCAGGCAGATTCCTTGTAGTTTATATCCCAGGATATTCGCTTTTTCCCATTTTCCTCAATGAGCTCCCAAATATCCCTTTGGAGACACTACAAAAATAGTTTCAATACTGCTGAATGAAAAGAGTGGTTTAACTCTGTGAGATGAATACACACATCTCAAAGTGTTTTCTCAAAGAGCTTCCTTCTAGTTTTCATCCTGGGATATTTGCTTTTGCGCCATTGGTCTCAATGAGCTCACAAATGTCAATTCACGAGTGGACAAAAACAATGTTTCCAAAGAGCTGAATCAAAAGATAAGTTTAAATCTGTGAGATGAATGCACATATCACAAAGCAGTTTCTCAGAAAGCTTCCTTTCAGTTTTGATCTGAAGATATATTCTTTTTCACCAAGAATTTGTAGACCTCAATGCTCTCCAAAATATCCCTTTGCAGAGTCTACAAAAACAGTGTTTCCAAACTGATGAATGAAAAGAAAGGTTTAATTCTGTGAGATGAATGCACACATCACAAAGCAGTTTCACAGATAGCTTCCCTTTAGTTTTTATCTGAGGATATTCGCTTTTTTGTCATTAGCCTCCATGAGCACCCAAATGTCCATTCTGCGAATGGACAAAAACGATGTTTCCAAACTGCTGAATCAAAAGAAAGGCTTAACTCTGTGAAATGAGTGCACACATCACAAAGCAGTTTCTCAAAACAGTTTTTTCTAGTTTTCTTCTGAAGGTATTTTCTTTTTCACCACAGGTCTCAATGCACTCCCAAATTTCCTGTCATAGATTCTACAAAAACAGTGTTTCCAAACTGCTGAACGAAAGGAAGGTTTAACTCTGTGACATGAATGCACACATCACAAAGTGGTTTCTCTAATAGTTTCCTTCTAGTTTGTAACCTGTGTTTTTTGCTTTTTTGCCATTGACCACAATAAGCTCAAAAATGTCCATTTGTAGAATGGACAAAAGTGGTGTATCCAAACTGCTGTATCAAAAGAAAGATTTAACTCTGTGAAATGAATGCAAACATCACAAAGCAGTTTCTCAGAAAGCTTTTTTCTTGTTTCTATCTGAAGGTGTTCTCTTTTTTACCACAGGCCTCAATACACACCAAATGTACCTTCGCAGATTCCACAAAAACAGTGTTTGCAAACTGCTGCATGAAAAGAAAGGATTAACTCTGTGAGACAAATGTACACACCAAAAGGCATTTTCTCACATAGCTTCCTTCAAGCTTTTAGTCTGGAATATTAGCTTTTTGACAGTGGCCTCAATGAACTTACAAATGTCCATTTTCAGAATGAAAAAAAACGATGTTTCAAAAGTATTGAAACAAAAGAAAAGTTTAACTCTGTGAGATAAATGCACACATCATAAAGTGGTTTCTCAGAAAGCATTTTTCTAGATTTCTTCAATGATATTTCTTTTTCACCATAAGCTGCAAGGTGCTCCCTAGTGTCCTGATACATATTCTACAAAAACAGTGTTTTCAAACTGCTGAAGGAAAGGTAGATTTAACACTGTGAGATGAATGCACACATCACAAAGTGCTTCCTCACAGAGCTTCCTTCTAGTTTTTATCCTTGGATATATGTTTATTTACCATTGGTCTCAATGAGGTCCCATATCTTCATTAGCAACATGGATAAAAACATTGTCTACAAATTGGGAATCAAAAGAATGGTTTAACAATCTGAGAAAAATACACACATCACAAAGCAGTTTTTCAGAAAGCTTCTTTCTAGTTTTTATCTCAAAATATTTTCTCTTTCACCCTAGGGTTCAAATAACCCTTTGCAGATCCTACACAAATGGTGTTTCCAAACTGCTTGATTAAAAGAAAGCTTTAACTCCTCAAGGTAAATGCACATATGCCAAAGAAGTCTTTCACACAGCTTCCTTCTAGTTTTTATACTGGGATATTCGCTTTTTCACCATTGGGCTCAATGTGCTCCCAAATATACATTGGCAGAATGGACAAAAACAGTGTTTCCAAACTGCTGAATGAAAAGAAAGGCAGAACTCTGTGAGATGAATGCACACATCACAAAGCAGTTTTTTAGAAAAGTTCTTTCTAGTTTTTATCTAAAGATATTTTCTTTTTCACCATAGTCCCAAGGCTTTCCCAAATATAACTTCGCAGATTCTACAGAAAAGTATTTCCAAACATCTGAAGGAAAAGTAGGGTTTAACTCTGTGAGATGAATGTACTCATTACAAAGTAGCTTCTAAGATAGTTTCCTTCAAGTTTTTATTGTGGGATATTCGATGTTTCACCGTTGGCCTCAATGAGCACTCAAATGCCAGGTCACAGAATGGACAAAAACAGTGTTTGCAAACTGCTGAATCAGAAGAAGGGTTTAACTATGCATGAGGGATGCACACATCACAAAGCAGTTTCTCAGATAGCTTCCTCTTACTTTTTATCCTGGGACATTCGATTTTTGGCCATTTAGCTCAAAGAGCACTCAAATATCCATTTACAGAATGGACAAAAACAGTGTTTTCAAACTGCTGAATGACGAGAAAGACTTATCTCTGAGAGATGAATGCACATATCACAAACCAGTTTCTCAGATAGTTTCCTTCTGATTTTTATCCTGGGATATTCGTTTTTTTGCCATTGGTCTCAATGAGCTCCCAAATGTCCATTCACAGAATTAACAAAAACAGGGCTTCCAAACTGCTGAATTAAAATAAACGTTTAACTCTGTGAGATGAATGCACACATCACAAATAAATTTCTCAGAAAACTTCTTTCTAATTTTGATCTGAAGATATTTTCTTTTTCAAAATTCCTAAATGCAAGCCCAAATATCTCTTCACAGATGCTACGAAAACACTTTCCAAATGGCTTAATAAAGATTTGACTCTGTGAGATGAATGCACACATCACAAAGCAATTTCTTAGATAGCTTCATTCTACTTTTTATCCTGGGATATTCTATTTTTCGTCATTGGCCTCAATGAGCTCCCAAATGTCAATTTGCAGAATGGTAAAAACATTGTTTCACAACTGCTGAGTGAAAAGAAAGGTATAAATCTGTGAGATGAATGTACACATCCAAAGTAGTTTCTCAGATAGCTTCCTGTTATTTTTTATCCTGGGACATTTAATTTTTTCCCAATGACCTCAACAAGTTCCCAAATATGCATTTGCATAATGGACAAAAACAGTGTTTCCAAACTGCTGAACCAAAAAAAGGTTTATCTCTGTGAACTGAATGCAAACATCTCAACACAGTTTCTCAGAAATCTTCTTTCTAGTTTTTATCTGAAGTTATTTTTTTTTCACTATAAGTCTCAAGGGGCTCAAAATGTCCGCTCATTGATTCTACAAAATGGTGTTTCAAAACTGGTGAATGAAAAGGAAGATTTACCTCCTCAGGCTGAATGCACATATCATAAAGCAATTTCTCAGATAGCTTCATTCTGTTTTTATTCTGGGATATTCAATTTTTCACCATTGGCCTCAAAGAGCTCCCAAATGTCATTTCACACAATGGACAAACAGTGTTTCCCAACAGTTTATCACTGTAAGATGAATGCATACATCACAAAACGGTTTCTCAGATAACTTCCTTCTAATTTTTAACCTGGGATATTCCCTTTTTCACCATGGGTTTCAATGAGCTCCAAAAAGTCCATGTGCAGAATGGAAAAAAAAATCGTGTTATAAAACTGCTGAATGCGAAAAAAAGCTTAACTCTGTGAGACGAATGTACACATCACAAAGCATTTTCTCACAGATTCAACAAAAACAGGGTTTCCCAACAGCTGAATGAAAAGAATGGTTTAACTCTGCGTGCTAAATGCACACATCACAAAGTGGTTTCTCAGATAGCTTCCTCTTAGTTTTTATCCTGAGACTTTCGATTTTTCACCATTGGTCTTAATGAGTTCCTGAATGTCCATTCACAGAATGGATAAAAACAGTGTTTCCACACTGCTGAATCAAAAGAATTGTTTAAATCTGTGAGATGAATGCACACATCACAAAACAGTTTCTCAGACAGCTTCTTTCTAGTTTTGTTTTTTCCTTTTTACAATAGTCATAAATTTGCTCTCAAATGTCCCTGCGCAAATGCTACAAAATCACTTTTTCCAAACTACTGAATGAAAAGAAAGTTTTAACTCTTTGAGATGAATGGGTACATCACAAAGCACTTTCTCTGATGGCTTCCTTCTAGTTTTCATCCTGCGATATTTGCTTTTTTACCATTGGTGTCAATGAGCTCACAAATGTCCATTCGCACAGTGGACAAATACAGTGTTTCTAAACTGTCATAGCAAAAGAAATGTTTAACTCTGTGAGATGAATGCACACATCACAAAAGAGTTTCTCAGAAAGCTTCTTTTAAGAATTTATCCAAAATTTTTTTTTTTTCACCATAGGCCTCAATGCACTCCCAAATACCCCTTCACAGATACTACAAAGACAGTGTTTCCAAACTGTAGAATGAAAAGCAAGGTTTAACTCTGTGAGATGAATGCACTCACCATAAAGCAGTTTCTTAGAAAGATTCTTTCTAGTTTTTATCTGATGATATTTTCTTTTACACCATGGGCCTCAATGCATTCCCAAATATCCCTTCACAGATTCTACAAAAACAGTTTTTCTAAACTGGTGCATGAAAAAAAAGGTTTGACTCTGAAAAAAACAGTGTTTACAAACTGTTTTTGTAGAATCTCCAAAGACATACTTGGAGTTCATTGAGTCCAATGGTGAAAAATGGAATATCCAGAGATATAAACTAAAAGGAAGCTATCCAAGAAATATTTCTGTGATGTGTGCATTCATCTCACAGAGTTAAACCTTCCTTTGTATTCAGTAGTTTGGAAACTCGTTGTGTAGAATCTGTGAAAGAACATTTGGGAGCTATATAAGTCAATGGTGCAAAAAAAAATCTTCAGATAAAAACTAGAAAGAAGCTTTCTGAGAAACTGCTTTGTGATGTGTGCATTTATCTCACAGAGTTAAAACACTCTTTTGCTTCAGCAGTCTGGAAACATTGGTTTTGTCCATTCTGCAAATGGACATTTGGGAGATCAATGAGGTCAATGGCAAAAAAATGAATGTCCAAGGAGAACAACTAAGAGGACCCTCTCTGAGAAACTGCTTTGTGATGTGTGCATTCATCTCACAGAGTTAAACCTCTCCTTTCATTCAGGAGTCTTGGAACACTGTTTTTTTGTTTTCTTTTTTCCATTCTGCAAATGGACATTTGGGAGCTCATTGAGGCCAATGGTGAAAAAGCGAATATCCCAGGATGAAAACAAAAAGGAAGCACTCTGAGAAACCACTTTGTGATGTGTGCATTCATCTCGCAGAATTGAACATTTCTTTTGACTCAGTAATTTGGAAACACTGTTTTTGTCCGTTCTGTGAATGGACATTTGGGAGCTGATTGAGGCCAATGGTGAAAAAAAAAATCCCAAGATATAAACAAAAGGAACCTATCTAACAAACTACTTTGTGATATGTTCACTCAACTCGAGGAGTTACATCTTTCTGTTCACTCTCCAGTTTGGAAATGCTGTTTTTGTAGAATATGCCAATGGACATTTGGGAGCACATTGAGGCCTATTGTGAAATAGGAAAATATCTTCAGATATAAATTAAAAAGAAGCTTTCTGAGAAACTGCTTTGTAATGTGTGCATTCATCTCACAGAGTTAAACCTTTTTGACTAAGCAGGTTAGACACACTGTTTCTGTCCATTCTGCAAACGGACATTTGAACTCATTGAGGCTGAAGGTGAAAAGGGGATTGTCTCAGGTTAAAAACTTAGAGGAAGCTTTCTGAGAAAGTGCTTTGTGATGTGTGTGTTCATCTCGAAGAGATAAACCTTTCTTTTCATTCAGCAGTTTGTAAACTCTGTTTTCGTCCATTCTGCCAATGGATATTTGAGAGTTCTTTGATACCAATGGTGAAATATTGAACATCCCAGAATAAAAACTAGAAGGAACTATGTGAGAAACTGCTTTGTGATGTGTGCATTCATCTGGGAGAGTTGAAATTTTCTTTTCATTCAGCAGTTTGGAAACACTGTTACTGTAGAATCTGCAAAGGGATATTTGGGAGTGTATTGAGGTCCATGGTGAAAAAGGAAACGCCTTCAGAAAAAAATTGGAAAGAAGCTTTCTGAGAAAGTGTTTTGTGGTGAGAACATTCAGTTCACAGGTTTAAATATTTCTTTTGATTCAGCAGTGTGGAAACTGTTTTAGTTCATTCTGCGAATGGACATTTGGGACCTAATTGAGGCCAATGAGAAAAAAAAGTCAAATATCCCGGGATAAAAACTAAGAGGAATCTATCTGAGAAAATGCTTTGTGTTGTGTTCATTGATCTCACAGAGTTAAACCGTCTGCTTCATTCAGCAGATTGGAAACACTGTTTTTGTCCATTCTGCAAATGGACATTTAGTAGTTCATTGAGGTCAATGGCGAACAAGCGAATGTCCCAGGAGAAAAACCAAGAGGAAGCTATCTTAGGAACCACTTTGTGATGTGTGCAATCATTTCTCAGAGTTAAACCTTTCTTTTCATTCTGCAGCTTGGAATCACTGTTTTTGTAGTATCTGCGAAGAGATATTTGGTAGTTCATTGGGGCCTATGGTGAAAAAGAAAATATCTTCCTGTATAAACTAGAAAGAAGCTTTCTGATGAACTGTTTTGTGATGTATGCATTCATCTCAAAGAGTTAAACATTTCTTTTGATTCAGCAGTTTGGAAACACTCTTTTTGTCATTCTATGAATGGACATTTGTGAACTCATTGAGAATGATGGCAAGAAAGCAAATGTCCGAGTACAAAAACCAAACGGAACTATCCTAGAAATGGCTTTGTGATGTGTACATTTATATCATAGGGTTAATCCCTTCTTACGTTCAGCAGTTTGGAAACACTATTTTTTGTCCAATAGCAAATGGACATTTGGGAGCTCTTTGCAGTCAATGGCAAAAAATCTAATGTCGCATGATAAAAACTAAGACGAAACTACCTGAGAAATCACTTTGTGTTGTGTGTATTGATCTTGCAAAGTTAAATTTTTTTTATTCTGCAGTTTCAAAACACTCTTTTTGTCCATTCTGTGAAAGGACATTTGTGAGCTCACTGAGGCCAATGGCGAAAAAGTGAGTACCTCAGGATAAAAACTAGAAATAACCAAGAATGTGCTTTCCGATGTGTACATTCATCTCAGAGACATAAACATTTCTCTTGATTCAGCAGTTTGGTAACAAAATGTTTGTCCATTCTGTGAAAGTACATTTGGGAGCTGATTGGGCCAATGGTGAAAAAGCAAATATTGCAGGATTAAAGATAGAAGTAAGCTAATTGAGATATTAATTCTTGATGTTTGCATTCATCTCACAGAGTTAAAACTTCCTTTTTATTGAGCAGTTGGGAAACATTGTTTTTGTCAATTCTGTGAAAGGATATTTGGGAGCTCATTGAGGCCAATGGGAAAAAAAGCGAATATCCAAATATAAAAATGAGAAGGAATCCATATGAAAAACCACTTGGTTTTGTGTGCTTTCTTCTCGCAGAGTGAAAACATTCCTTTCACTTAGCAGTTTAGAATCACTGTTTTTGGAGAATCAGCGAAGGGATATTTGGGAGTGCATTGAATCCTATGGTGAAAAGGAAAACATCTTCAGATAAAGAGTAGAAATAAGCTTTTCAAGAAACTGCTTTGTTATGTGTGCATTCATATCTCAGAGATAAATCTTTCTTTTAATTCAGCAGTTTGAAAGTACTGTTTTTGTCCATTTGGTGAATGGATATTTGGAAGCTCATTGATGCCAACGGTGAAAAAGAGAATATCCCAAGGTAAAAATTGGAATGAAGCTATCTGAGACACTGCTTTGTAATGTGTGCATTCATTTCACAGAGTTAAAACTACCATTTACTGATCAGATGGAAAACACTGTTCTTGTCATTTTGTATGGACATTTTGGAGCTCATTGAGGTCAATGGTGAAAAAGAGAATATCCCAGGCTAAAAACTGGAATGAAGCTATCTGAGAAACTGCCTTGAGATATGTGCATTCATCTTACAGAGTGAGATGTATCTTTTCATTTAGCAGTTTGGAAACACTGTTTTTGCAATATCTGTCAAGGGATACTTGGGAGTGCATTGCAGCCTATGGTGAAAAAGAAAATATCTTCAGATAAAAACTAGAAAGAAGCTTTCTAAGAAACTGCTTTGTGTTGTGTGCATTCATCTCATAGGGTTAAACCTTTCTTTTGATTCAGCAGTTTGGACACACTGTTTTTGTTCATTCTGCAAATGTACATTTGGGAGTTCATTGAAGCCAATAGTGAAATACCGAATATCCTAAGGATAAAAACTAGAAGGAAGCTATCTGAGAAATCGTTTTGTGATGTGTTCATTCATCTCACTGATATAAACTTCTCTTTTCATTGAGTCATTTGGAAGCACTGTTTTTCTCCATTCTGTGAATGGACACTTGGGAGCTCATTGAAGCAAATGATGAAAAAGTGAATATCCCAGGATAAAGACTAGAAGGAAGCTATCTGAGAAACTGCTCTGAGATGTGTGCATTTGTCTTGCAGGGTTAAACCTTTTTTTTTTCATTCAACAGTTTGGAAACACTGTTTTTGTAGTATCTGTGAAGAGATATTCGAGATTGCATAAAGTATCATGGTGAAAAAGAAAATATATTCAGATAAAAACTAGAAAGAAGTTTTCCGAGAAACTGCATTATGATGTGTGCATTTATCTCACGAAGTTAAACCTTTCTTTTGATTCAGAGATTTGGAAACACTGTTGTTCATTTGGCAAATGGACATTTGGGAGCTCTTTGAGGCCAATGAAGAAAAAGCAAAAATAACAGCATAAAAACTGGAAGGAAGTGATCTGAGAAACTTCAGTGGGATGAGGGCTCTCATTTCGCAGAGTTAAACTTTCTTTTCATTCAGCAGTTTGGAAACATTGTTTTTGTCCATTCTGTGAATGGATGAATTGGGATTTCATTGAGGCCAATGGCAAAAAAGTGAATATGCCCAGATAACACTAGAATGAATCTATCTGAGAAACAGCTTTGTGATGTCTGCTTTCATCTCACAGAGTTAAACATTTCTTTTCATTCAGTAGTTTTGAAATACAGTTTTTATAGAATCTGCAAAGAAATAGTTGGGAGTGCATTGAGGCCTATGTTGAAAAAGCAAATATATCTAGTATAAATATTAGAAGGAAGATATCTGAGAAACCAATTTGTGATGTGTGCATTTACCTCACAGGGTTAAACCTTTCTTGTCATTCAGTAGTTTGAAAACACTGCTTCTGTAGTATCTGCAAAGCGGTATTTCAGAGTGCATAGAGTACCATGGTGAAAAGGAAAATGTCTTCAGATAAAAACTAGAAAGAAGCTTTCTGAGAAACTGCGTTGTGATGTGTGCATTCATCTCACAGAGTTAAACACTTCATTCAGCAGATTGAAAACACTGTTTTTGTCCATTCTGTGAATGGACATTGGGGAACTCATTATGGCCAATGGAGAAAAAGGAAATATCCCAGGATAAAAACTAAAAGGAAGCTATCTGAGAAGCCTCTTTGTGGTTTGTGTACTTACCTCACCGAGATAAACCTTTCTTTTCATGCAGCAGCTTGGAAACACTGTTTTTGCAGAGTCTGTCAACTGACATTTGCGAGCACATTGAGGCCTACGCTGAAAAAGAAAATATCTTCAGGCAAAAACTAAACAGAAGCTTTCTGAGAAACTGCTTTGGGATGTGTACAGTCATTATACATAGATAAAGCTATCTTTTGATTCAGCAGTTTGGAAATCCTGTTTTTGTCCATTCTACAATAGGACATCTGGGAGCTCATTGGGGCCAATAATGAAAAGATAATATCCCAGGATAAAAACTAGAAGAAAGCACTCTGAGAAACTGCTTTCTGATGTCTGCATTCATCTCACAGATTTAAACCTTTCTTTTCATTTGACAGTTTGGAAACACTGTTTTTATATATTCTGCGAATGGATATTTGATTTTTCATTGAGGCAAATGGAGAAAAGGTGAATATCTCAGGATAAATACTAGAAGGAAGCTTTCTGAAAAACCATTTTGTGATGTGTGCATTCATCTCACAGAGTTAAAACTTTCCTTTGATTCAGCAGTTTGGAAAAACTGTTTTTGTCAATTCTGTGAATGATCTTTTGGGATCTCAATGAGGCCAAGAACAAAAAAGCGAATATCCCAGGATAAAAAATAGAAGGAAGTTATCTGAGAAACCACTTTGCTTTATGTGCATTCATCTCACATAATTAAACCTTCTTTTCATTCAGCAGCTTTGAAACACTGTTTCGCCCATTCTGTGAATGGACATTTGGGAGCTCATCAAGCCAATGGAGGAAAAGTGAATATACTAGAATAAAAACTAGAAGGAAGCTATCTGAGAATCCACTTTGTGATGTGTGAATTCTTCTCACAGATTTAAACCTTTCTTTTGATTCAGTAGTTTGGAAACACTGTTTTTGTCCATTCTGTAAATGGACATTTGGGAGCTCATTGAGGTAAATGGTGATAATGTGAATATTCCAGGAATAAAAATGGAAGGAAGTTATGTGATAAACTGCTTCATAATGGGTACATTCAACTGGCAGATATAAACTTTACTTTTCATCCAGGTGTTTGGAAACATTGTTTTTGTGGAAACAGCAAAGATATATTTTGGATGGCATTGGGACTATGGTGAAAAAGAAAACATCTTCATATAAAAACTACAAAGATTTGTGAGAAACTGCTTTGGGATATGTGCATCCATCTCACAGAGTTAACACTTTCTTTTCATTCAGCAGTTTGCAAACACTGTTTTGTAGAATCTGTGAAGGTTTATTTCTGAGTGCATAGAGGCCTGTGTTGAAAAAGAAAATATCTTTAGATAAAAACTAGAAAGAAGCTTTCTGAGAAAATGCATTGTGATGTGTGTATTTGTTTCACAGAATTAAACATTTCTTTTAAATCTGCAATTTGGAAACACTGTTTCTGTCTATTCTGTGAATGAACATTTGGGAGCTAATCGATGCCAAAAGCAAAAAAGCGTACATTCCTGGATAAAAACTAGAAGGAGGCTGTCTGAGAAACCTCTTTGTGATGTGTGCTTTCACCTCACAGAGCTAAACCTTTCTTTTCATTCAGCAGTTTAGAAACACTGTTTTTGTAGCGTCTGCGAAGGTATATTTGGGAGCATATAGAGGCCTTTGATGAAAAGGAAAATATCTTGAGATAAAAACTAGAAAGATGCTTTCTGAGAAACTGCTTTGTGATGTCTGCATTCCTTTCAAAAAGTTAAACATTTGTTTCTATTCAGCTGTTTGGAAACACTGTTTTTGTCCTTTCCAGCAATGGACATTTGGGAGCTCATTGAGACCAATGGCAAAAAAGCAAATATCCCTGGATAAACACCAGAAGGAATCTATGTTAGAAACTGCATTGTGAGGTGTGCTATCATCTTGCAGAGATAAACCTTTCTTTTCATTCAGCAGTTTGGAAACTTTTTATGTAATGCGAATGGACATTTGGAAGTGCTTGGAGGCAAAGGATGAAAAAGAAAACATATTCAGATAATAACTAGAAAAAAGCTGTCTTATAAACTGCTTTGTGATGGGTGTATTCATCTCACAGAGTTAAACTTTTATGTTGATTCACCAGTATGGAAAAACTGTTATTGTCCATTCTGCAAATGGAGTCTGAGAGCTCATTGAGGCCAATAACAAAAAAGCAAATATCCTAAGATAAAAACTATAATGAAGCTATCTGAGAAACCACTCTGTGATGTGTGCATTCATTTCACACATTTAAGTATTTCTTTTGATTCAGCAGTTTGCAAACATTGTTTTGGTAGAATCTGTGATGGGATATTTGAGAGTGCATTGGGGCCTATGGTGAATAAGAAAATATTTTCAGATCAAAACTAGAAAGATACTTTCTGAGAAACTTCTTTGTGATTGCTGTCTGCACTCATTTCACAGAGTTAAATCTTTCTTTTGATTTGGCAGTTTGGAAAAACTGTTTTTGTAGAATCTGTGAAGGAATATTTGGGCTGTGTTGAGGTCTATCATGAAAAAGAAAATATCTCCATATAAAAAGTAGAAAGAAGCTTTCTGAGAAACTGCTTTGTGATGGTGTGTGCATTCATTTCACAGAGATAAACCTTTCTTTTGACTCAGCAGTTTGGAAACACTGTTTTTGTCCTTTCTTTGAATGGACATTTGAGAGCTAATCGAGGCCAATTGTGAGCAAGTGAATATCCCAGAATAAGAATTAGAAGAAAGTTATCAGAGAGTCCGCTTTGTGATGTGTGCATTCATCTTGATTAGGTAAATCTTTCTTTTCATTTAGCAGTTTTTGAAGCACTCTCTTTGTGGAATCTGCAAATAGACATTTGGGAGCTCATTTAAGCCTATGTTGAAAAAGAAAATATCTGTAGATAAAAACTAGAAAGAAGCTTTCTGGGAAACTGCCTTGTGATGTGTGCATTTATCTCACAGAGACAAACCTTTCCTTTGTTTCAGAAATTTGGAAACACATTATTCAAATGGACATTTGGGAGCTCATTGTGGCCAATGGCAAAAGAACAAATATCCCAGCATAAAAACTAAAATGAAGCTATCTGAGAAACGGATTTGTGATTTGTGGATTCATTTCACAGAGTTAGACATTTCTTTGCATTCAGCTCTTGAGAATCACTGTTTTTGTTGAAACTGTGAAGGGATATTTGAAAGCACATTGACTTCTACAGTGAAAAAGAAAATAGCATCAAATGAAGCTGGAGAGAAATTTTCTGAGAAACTGCTTTGTGATGTGTGCATTCACCTCAAAGATTAAAACCATTCCTTTGATTCAGCAGTTTGGATACACTTGTTTTGTCCATTCAGCAAATGGACATTTGGGAGCTCATTGAGGCCAAAGGCAAAAAAGTGAATGCACCAGGATAAAAACCAGAAGGAAGTTCACTCAAAAATCGCTTTGTGATGTGTGAATTCATTTTGCAGAGTTAAACCTTTCTTTTCATTAGCAGTTTGGTAACAGTGTTTTAGTAGAATTTACAAAGGGATATTTGGGGCAGCATTGAGACCTATGGTAAAAAAGGAAATAACCTCAGATAAAAAATGAAAGAAGCTTTCTGAGAAACTGCTTTGTGGTGTGTGCCTTTATCTCACAGAGTTTAACCTTGCTTTTCATTCTGCAGTTTTGAAACACCGTTTTTGTGCATTCTGTGAATGGAAATTTGGAAGTGCACTGAGGCCAATGGCAAAAAAGGGTATATCCCAGAATAAAAACTAGAAGGAAGCTACCTGAGAAACTGCTTCATGATGTGTGCATTCATCTTGAGGAGCTAAAACTTTGTTTTCATTCAGCACATCTTACAAAGCAGTTTCTCAGACAGCTTCCTTCTAGTATTTATCCTGGCCATTGGCCTCAATGAGCTTCCAAATGTCCATTTGCAGAATGGGCAAAACCAGTGTTTCCTAATTGCTGAATCAAAGGAAATGTTTAACTGTGTGATTTTAATGCACACATCACAAAGCAGTTTCTCAGATAGCTTGCTTTCCATTTTTATTCTGTGATATTTGCTTTTTCATCGTCAGCCCAATGGTGTATTGGTGCAATGGGAAAAAAATATGTTTTTAAACTGCTGAATCAAAATAAAAGTTTAATTCTGTGAGATGAATATACACGTCACAAAGCAGTTTCTCAGAAAGATTCTTTCCAGTTATTATCTGAAGATATTTTCTATTTCACCATAGGCCTCAATGCACTCCCAAATATCCCTTCACAGATTCTACAAAAACAGTGTTTCCAAACTGCTAAATGAAAAGAAACGTTTAACTCTGTGAGATGAATGCAGACATCACAAAGTCGTTTCTCAGATAGCTTCCTCTTTCTTTTATCCTGGGAAAGTTGATTTTTCACCATTGGGCTCAATGAGCTCCCAAATGTCTGTTCCCAGAATGGACAAAGCAGGTTTCCAAACTGCTGAATGAAAAGACAGGTTTTGCTCTGCAGGATGAATTCACAAATTGCAAAGTGGTTTCTTGTATAGCTTCCTGTTATTTTTTATGCTGCTACATTCACTATTTTGCCATTGGCCTCAATTAGCAACCAAATCTCCATTCACAGAATGGACAAAAAGAGTATTTCCAAGCTGCTGAATCAAAAATATTTACCTCTTTGAGATGAATGCACACATAACAAAACATTATCTCTGAATTATTATTTCTCATTTTTACATGAATATATTTTTTTCAACCTAGGCCTCAATGTGTTCCCAAATATCCCTTTGCACATTCTCCAATAACAGTATTTCCAAAGAGCTGAATGAAAAGCAAGGTTTAACTCTGCAAAATGAATTCACACATCACAAAGCAGTTTCTCAAGTAGCTTCCTTACAGTTTTTATCTTGATATATTCCCTTTTTTGCCATTGACCCCAATGAGATACCATATGGCCATTCGCAGAATGGAAAAAACTGGGTTTACAAAGTATTCAATCAAATGAATTTTTAAATCTGTGTGAATGCACACATCACAAAGTGGTTTTTCAGATAGTTTCCTTCTAGTTTTCATCCTGGGATATTCCCTTTATCACCATTGGCCTCAATGGGCTCCCAAATGCCATTCACAGAGTACACAAACACAGTGTTTTCAAACTGCTGAATGAAAAGAAAGGTTTAAATCTGTGAGGTGAATGCACACATCACAGCACAGTTTTCAGAAAGTTTCTTCCTAGTTTTAATCTGAAGGTATTTTCTTTTTCACCGTAGTCTTCAAGGTGCTCTCAATATTCCCTTCAGAGTTTCTACTAAAACAATGATTACAAACTGCTGAATGAAAAGAAAGTTTAACTCTATGAGATAAATGTGCACATCACAAACCCGTTTCTAAGATAGTTTCTTTCTAGTTTTTATCGTGGTATATTCATTTTTTATCATTGGCCTCAATGAACTCACAAATGTCTACTTGCTGAATTAAAAATTGGCCTCAATGAACTCACAAATGTCTACTTGCTGAATTAAAAAAATAAAGCAGTGTCTCCATACTGCTGAATCTAAAGAAAGTTTTAACACTCTAAAAAGAATGCATGTACCACAAATCAATTTCTCAGAAAGTTTCTCTCTAGTTTTATCTGACCACAACTTCTTTTTCACACATCACAAAGTGATTTTGCAGATAGCTTTGTTCTAGATATTATCCTGGGATAAAGGCTTTTTTCATTACTGGCCTCAATGAACTCCCAAATGTCCATTGACAGAAAAGACAAAAAAAGTGTTTCCAAACTGCTGAATGAAAAGAAAGTTGTAACTCTGAGACATGAATGCACACATCACAAATTGGTTTCTCAAATACCTTCCTTCGAGTTTTTATTTTGGGATATTTGCTATTACACCATTGACCAAAATGAGCTCACAAATGTCCATTCACAGAATGGACAAAACAGTGTTTCCAAACTGCTGGAACAAAAGAAAGTTTTCACTCTGTGAGATGCATGCACACATTGGAAATCAGTTTTCCAGAAAACGTCTTTCTAGATTTTGTCTGGAGATATTTTCTTTTTCACCATAGGCCTCAATGTGCTCCCAAATAGCCCCTCGCAGATTCTACAAAAACAATGTTTCCAAGATGCTGAATGAAAAGAAAGGTTTAAGTCTGCAAGGTGAATACACACATCACAAAATGGTTTTTTATTCTGGGATATTTGCTTTTTCACCATTGGCCTCAATGAGCTCCCAAATGTCCATTCTTACAATGGACAAAAACAGTGTTTCCAAACTACTGAATCAGAAGAAACTTTTAACTCTGTGAGATGAATGCACACATCATAAAACTTTTTTTTCAGATAGTTTCCTTCTAGTTTTTATCCTGTATTATGTGCTTTTACATGATTGGCTTCCATGAGCTCCCAAATGTCCATTCGCAGAATGAACAAAAACTGTTTCTCCAAAAGTGTTCATTCAAAAGAAAGGTTTAACTCTGCAACATCAAGGCACACATTACAAAGTGGTTTCTCAGAAAGCTTCTTTCTAATTTTCATCACAGGATCTTTTTTATTTATCACCGTAAGCCCCAGTGCACTCCGAAATGTCCATTCCCAGATTGCACAAAAACAGTGTTTACACACTGCTGAATAAAAAAGGTTTAACTCTGCAAGATGAATGCACACATCACAAACCGGTTTCTCAGATAGATATCTTCTAGTTTTTATCTCAGGATATTAGCTTTTTCCCATTGTCCTCAATGAGCTCCTGATTATCTCTTTAGAAATTCAACAAAACCTGTGTTTCCAAAAGGCTGAATGAAAAGAAAGATTTAAGGCAACGTGATGAATGTACATATGACAAAGCGATTTTTCAGATAGCTTCCTTCTAGTTTTTATACTGGGATGTTTGCTTTTTCTCTATTGGCCTCCATGAACTCCCAAATGTTCTTTCGAAGAAAAACAGTGTTTCCAAAGTGCTCATTCAAAGGAAAAGTGTAACTCTTCATGATGAATACACACATCACAAAGAAGTTTCTCAGAAAGCTTCTCTCTGGTATTTATGTGAAGATATTTTGTTTCCCACCATAGGCCTCAATGAGCTCCTAAATGTCCACTTGTAGATTCTACAAAAACATTGTATACAAAGTGCTGAATGAGAAGAAATGTTTAATTTTTTGAGATGAATGCCCACCTCAATCTTGGTTAATCATATAGATTCCTTCTAGTTTCTATCTTTAGATACTCCCTTTTCACCATTGACCTCAATGAGCTCCCAAGTGTCCATTTGCAGAATGACAAAAACAGTGTTTCCAAACTGCTAAATCAGAAGAAAAGTTTCACTGTGTGAGATGAATCCATACATCACAAACTAGATTCTCAGATAGCTTCCTTCTATTTTTTATCCTGGGATACTCACTTTTTTTGCCATTGGAATCAATAACGTCCCAAATGTCCATTTGCAGAATGGACAAAAACAGTGTTTCAAAGCTGCTGAATCAAAAGAAAGGTTTAACTCTGTGAGATGAATGCACACATCACAAAGCAGTTTCTCAGAAATCTTCTTTCTAGTTTTTATCTGAAGACATTTTCTTTTTAACCATAGACCAAAATGCTCTTCAAAACAACCCTTTGCAGATTCTAGAAAAGCAGTGTTTCCAAACTGCTGAATGAAAATAAGGATTTAAATATGTGAGATAATTGAACACATCACAAAGCAGTTTCTCAGATAGCTTCCTTGTAGTTTTATCCTGGGATGATCGATTTTTCACCTTTGACCTCAAAGAACTCCAAATATACCTTTGCCGAATGGACAAAAACAGTGTTTCCAAACTGCTGAATCAAAAGGAAGATTTAACTCTGTGACATGAATGCACACATCACAAAGCAGATTCTAAGATAGCTTCCTTATGGATTTAACCTTGGAATAATCTCTTTTTTGCCATTGGTCTCAATGAACTCTCAAATGTCCATTCACAGAATGGACAAAACAGTGTTTCCAAACTGCTGAATCAAAAGAAAGGTTTAACTCTGTGAGATGAATGCACACATCACAAAGTGGTTTCTGGAATACCCACCTTCTAGTTTTTATCCTGGGATATTTGCTTTTTCACTATTGGCCTCAGTGACTTCCAAAATCTCCATTCACAGGATGAACAAATACAGTGTTTACAAACTGCTGGATCAAAACAAAGTTTTAACCCTCTGAAATGAATGCACACATTGCAATGCAGTTTCTTGGAAAGTTTCTTTCTAGTTTTCTTTTCTGAAGATATTTTCTTTTCACCATTGGTCTCAATGCACTCCCAAATATCCCTTCTCAGATTCTACAAAAACAGTGTTTTCAAACTACTGAATGAAAAGAAAAGTTTAACTCAGCGAGATGGATGCACACATCACATAGTGGTTACACAGATAGCTTCCTTCCAGTTTTTATCCTGGGATATTTGCTTTTACACCTTTGGCCTCAATTAGCTCGTAATGTCCATTTGCAGAATGAACAAGAACAGTGTTTCCAAACTGCTGAATCAAAAGTACAGTTTAACTCTGCAAGATGAATGGACACATCACAAAACAGTTTCCCAAACAGCTGCCTTTTAGCGTTTATCCATGTAGGATATTCACTTTTTCATCATTGACCTCAATGAACTCCAAAATATCTATTCACAGAGTGGACAAAAACTGTGTTTCAAAGCTGCTGAATCAAAAGAAAGATTTAATTCTCTGAGATGAATGCACACATTGCAAAGCAGATTCTCAGAAAGCTTCCTTCTACTTTTTATCTGAAGATATTTCCTTTTTAACCATAGACAAAAATGCACTCCAAAATATCCATTTGCAGATTCTACAAAAACAGTGTTTCCAAACTGCTGAATGAAAAGAAGGGTTTAAATCTGTGAGATAATTGCACACATCCCAAAACAGTTTCTCAGATAGCTTCCTTGTAGATTTAATCCTAGGATAATAGCTTTTTCGTCATTGGCCTCAATGAACTCCCAAACGTCCAGTCACAGAAAAGACAAAACAGTGTTTCCAAACTGCTGAGTCAAAAGAATAATTTAACTCTGTGAGATGAATGCACACATCACGTAGTGGTTTCTGGGATACCCACCTTCTAGTTTTTATCCTGGGATATTCACTTTTTCACCATTGACCTAAATGAGCTCCAAAATCTCCATTCACTGGATGGACAAATACAGTGTTTACAAACTGCTGGATCAAAAGTAAGTTTTAACTCTCTGAGATGAATCCACACATTACAAAGCAGTTTCTCAGAAAGCTTCTTTCCAGTTTTTATCTGTAAATTTTTCATCTTCACTGTAGGCCACAATGCACTCCCAAATATTCCTTCAAAGTTTCTGCAAAAATGGTGTTTCCAAACTGTTGAGTGAAAAGAAAGATTTACCTCTGTGAGATGAATGCAAATATCACAAAGCGATTTCTGTGATACCTTCCTTCTAGTTTTTATCCTGGGATATTTGCTTTTTGCTAAATTGGCCTCAATGGGCTCCAAAATGTCACTTTGGATATTCTACAAAACCAGTGTTTACAAAGTGCTGAATGAAAAGAAAGGTTTAACATTGCAAGATGAATGTACACATCACAAAGTGGTTTCTCAGATCGTTTTCATCTAGATTTTATCCTGGGATACTCGTTTTTTCACCCTTGGCTTCAAGTAGCTCTGAAATGTCCATTTGTAGAATGGAAAAAACAGGGTTTCCAAACTGCTGAATCAAAAGAAAGGTTTAACTCTGTGAAATAAATGCACACATAACAAAGCACTTTCTCGGAAAAATTCCTTTTAGACTTTATCTCAAGCTATTTTCTTTTAAACTTTAGGCCTCAATGCACTCCCAAATATCCCCTCACAGATGCTACAAAACAGTGTTTCCAAACAGCTAAATGGAATGAAAGGTTTAACTGTCCGAGGTGAATGCACACATCACAACACAAAGCAGAATCTCAGATAGCTTCCTTCAAGTTTTTATCTTGGGATATTCGCTTTTTCACCATTAGCCTCAATGAGTTCACAAATATCCCTTCACAGATGCTCCTAAACAGTGTTTCCAAACTGCAAAATGGGAAGAAAGCTTTATCTGTCTGAGTTGAATGCACACATCACAAAGCAGAATCTCAGATAGCTTCCTTCTAGTTTTTATCTTGGGATATTCGCTTTTTCACCATTGGCCTCAATGAGTTCACAAATATCCATTTGCACAATGGATAAAAACAGTGTTTCCAAACTAGTGAATGGATTAATGGACACATCACAAAGCAGATTTTCAGAAAGCTTCCTTTTATTTTTTATCTGAAGATATTTTCTTTTTCACCATAGGCCTCAATGTGCTCCCAAATATTATTTTGTGAACTCTACAAAAATAGTTTTTCCAAACTGCTGAACAAATAAAATGGTTTAACTGTGAGTTGAATGCGCACATCACAAAATTGTTTCTCAGATATCTTCCTTCCAGTTTTTATCCTGAGATATTCCCTTTCTTGCCATTGACTTCAGTGAGCTCCCAACTATCCATTTGCTGAACGGACAAAGTTTTTCCAAACTTGTGAATCAAAAGAAACGTTTAACTCTGTGAGATGAATGCATACATCACAATGTAGTTTCTCAGAAAGCTTCCTTCTAGTTTTATCTGAAGATATTTTATTTTCACCATAGAACTCAATGGGTTCCCAAATATCCCTTTGCAGATCAAAACAAAAACAAAACAAAACAAAACACAAACAAACAGTTTTTCAAAACAGCTGAATGAAAAGGAAGTTTTAATTCTGCGAGATGAATGCAGACATTACAAAGAAGTTTCTCAGATAGTTTTCCTGTAGTTTTAATCCTGGGTTGTTACTTTTTTGCTGTTGGCCTCAATGAGTTCCCAAATGTCCATTCACAGAATAGACAAAAATACTGTTTGCAAGCTGCTCAGTGAAAAGAAAGTTTGAACTCTGGGAGATGAATGCACACATCACAAATGGGTTTCTCAGATAGCTTCCTTCTAGTGTTTATCCTGGGAGATTCCCTTTTTCAAAATTGGCCTGAATGAGATCCCAAAGGTCCATTTGCAAAATGTGCAAAGAGTGTTTCCAAACTGCTGAATCAAAAGAAAGATTATGTCTGTGAGATGAATGCAATCATCAAAAAGCAGTTTCTAAGATTACTTTTTTTAGTTTTTATCTGGGGATGTTCACTTTTTTGCCTTTGGCCTTAATCAGCTCCCAAATGTCCATATGTAGAATAGAAAAAAAAGCAGTGTTTCCAAACTGCTGAATCAAAACTTAGGTTTAACCCTGTGGAATGAATGCACACATCACAAAGCAGTTTCTCATAAAGAGTTTTTTCTAGTAGTTATCTGAAGATATTTTATTGTTCAACATAGACATCAATGGGCTCACAAGTATGCCTTCAAAGATTCTACAAAAACAGTGTTTCCAAACTGCTGAATGAAAACAAAGATTTTACTCTGTGAGATGAATGAACACATCACAAAGTGGTGTTTCAGATAACTTCTTTCTACTGTTTATCCTGGAATATTCCCTTTTTTGCCACTGGGCTCAATGAATTCCCATATCTCCTTTTGCAGAATGAGAAAAAAGAGTGTTTCCAAACTGCTGAATGAAAAGAAAGATTTAATTCTGTGAGATAAATGCACACAAAGCAAAGCGGTTTTTCAGATAGCTATCTTCTAGTTTTTATGTTGGGATATTCATGTTTTTGCCATTGACATTAATGAGCTCCCAAATGTCCATCTGCACAATGGACAAAAACAGTGTTTCCAAACTGCTAAATCAAAAGAAAAATGTAACTCTGTGAGATAAATGCACACATCACAAAGCAGTTTCTCAGAAGTTTCTTTCTATTTTTTACTTTAAGTTATTTTCTTTTTCACCATAGGCCTCTATGCACTCCCAAATATCCCTTCACAGATTCTGTAAAAACAGTGCTCCCAAACTGCTGAATGAAAATAAAGCTTTGACTCTACCAGATGAATGCGCACATCACAAAGTACTTTCTCTGGTAACTTCCTTCTTTTTTTATCCTGGGATGTTTTCTTTTTCACAATTGGCTTCAAGGAGCTCATAAATGTCCATGTGCAGAATGGAAAAAAAAAAAACAGGGTTTTTAAACTACTGAATGAGAAGGAAGAGTTAGTTCTACAAGATGAACGCACACCTCACAAAGCGGTTTCTTGGGTAACTTCCTTCTAGTTTTTATCTTGGGATATTCTCCTTTTTGCCATTGGCCTGTATGAGCTCCCAAATGTCAATTCAGAGAATGGACAAAAACAGTGTTTCCAAACTGTTCAATCAAAGGAGAGGTTAAATTCTGTGAGAGGAATGCACACATCACAAGGCAGTTTCTCAAATACCTTCATTCTAGTTTTTATTCTGGGATATTCACTTTTTCACCATTGCCCACAATGAGATCCCAAATGTCCATTCACAGTATGGACATTAACAGTGTTTGCAAACTGATGAATCAAAAGAAACATTTAACTCTGTGAGATGAATGCACCCATCACAAAGCAGTTTCTCAGAAGGCTTATTTCTAGTTTTTATCTGAAGGTATGGTCTTTTTCACCATAGGCCTCAATGTGCTCCCAAATATCCCTTCACAGATTCTACAAAAGAAGTGTTTCCAAACAGTTGAATGAAAAGTAAAGTTATGTTCTGTGAGATGAACATACACATCAAAAAGCTGTTTCTCAGATATCTTCCTTCTGGTTTTTGTATTGGGATTTGGCCTTAAGGAGCTCCCAAATATCCATTCACAGAATGGACAAAAACAGTTTCCAAACTGCTGAATCAAATGAATGTTTTAAATCTGCAAGATGAATGAACACATCACAATGTGGTTTCTAAGATAGCGTCCTTCTAGTTTTAATCCTGGGATATTCTCTATTTCACCCTTGGCCTCAATGAGATCCCAAATGTCCATTTGCAGAATGGACAAAAGCAGTGTTTTCAAATCGCTTGATCAAAAGAAAGGTTTAACTGTGTGAGATGAATGCACATATGACAATGCAGTTTTTCAGAAAGCTTCTTTCTAGTTTTAATCTGAAGATATTTTTTCACTATATGCCTCATTGAGCTCCCAAATATCCCTTAGTAGATTTTACAAAACAGTGTTTTCAAACTGCTTAATGGAAAGAAAGGTTTAACTCTGTGATATGAATGAACACATCACAATGTGGTTTATCAGATAGCTTCATTATAGTTTTTATTCTGTGATATTCGCATTTTCACCATTGGCCTCAATGACCTCCCATATGTCCATTCTCAGATTCTACCAAAACAGTGTTTCCAACCTGCTGAACAACAAGAAAAGATTAACTCCATGAGAGGAGTACACATATCACAAATTCAGATTCTTAGATAGCTTCCCTCCAGTTTTTATCCTGGGATATTCTCTTTTTCACCATTGGACACAATGAGATCCCAAATGTCCTTTCGTAGAATGGACTAAAACAGTGATTCCAAACTGCTGAATCAAAAGAAAGCTTTAACTCTGTGAGATGAATGCAAACATCACAGAGCACTTTCTCAGAAAGCCTCTTGCTTTTTTTTTCTGAAGACATTTTATTTTTCACCATAGGCCTCAAGGTGCTCTTAAGTATCCCTTCACAGATTCTACAAAAACAGTGTTTTCATACTGCTGAATCAAGAGAAATCTGTAGTTCTGAGAGATGAACATGACTATCACAAAGCAGTTTCTAAGAAAGCTTCTATTTTTTATTCAAAGATATTATATTTTTCACCATAGGCCTCTATGCGCTCCCAAGTCTCCCTTCACAGACTTTACAAAAACAGCATTTCCAAACTGCTGAATGAGCAGAATGTTTCAAATCTGCGTGGTGAATGCACACATCATGAAGCAGTTTCTCAGAGAGCCTCCTCTTAGTTTTTATCCTGGGATATTCACTTATTCATTATTGGCCTCAGTGAGCTTTATAATGTCCATTCACAGAATGGACAAGAACTGTCTTTCCAAACGGCTGGAACCAAAGAAAGGTTTAACTCTGTGAGACAAATGCACACATTACAAAGCCATTTCTCAAATAGCTTCCTTCTACTTTTATCCTGGGATATTCACTCTTTGGCTATTGGCCTCAATGAGTTCCAAAATCTCCATTCACAAAATGAACAAAAAGAGTGTTTTCAAACTGCTGAATAAAAGTTAGTTTAATTCTCTGAGATGAATGCACACATCACAAAGCAGTTTCTCAGAAAGCTACTTTCTAGTTTTTATCTGAAGATATTTTCTCTTTCATCATTGGCCTTAATTTGCTCCCAAATATCCCTTTGCAGATAGTACAAAAACAGGGTTTCCAAAATGTTGAATGAGAAGAAAGGTTTAACTTTAAGAGGTTAAGTCCCACATCAAAAAGCAGTTTCTCTGATAGTTTCCTTTGAAATTTTTTTCCCCTGGGATATTGTCTCTAACACTATTGGCATCAGTGAGCTCCCAAATGTCAATTCGCAGAATGGACTGAAACCATGTTTGCAAGCTGCTGCATAAAAAGAAAAGCTTAGCTCTGCAAGATGAATGAACATATCACAAAGAATTTTCACAGACAGATTCCTTTTAGTTTTTATCCTGGGATATTCACTTTTTTGCCATGTTTTCAATTAAGATCCCAAACGTCCCTTCACAGAACAGACAAAAACCACATTTCCAAACTGATGAATTAAAAGAAAGGTTTAATTCTCCTAGATGAATGCTCTCATTCAAAGCAGTTTCTCAGCTTCCTTCTAGTATTTATCCTGGGATATTCACTTTTTCACAATTGAACTCAATGAACTCCAAAATGTTCATTCACAGAATGGACAAAAACAGTGTTTCCAGACTTCTGAATCAAAACAAAGGTTTAACTCTGTGAGATGAATGCACACATCACAAAGCAGTTTCTCAAAAAGTTTCTTTCTAGATTTTATCTGAATATATTTTCTTTTTCACCATAGGCCTCAATGTGCTACCAAGTATCCCTTCACAGATTCTACAAAAACAATGTTTCCCAACTGCAGAATGAAAAGAAAGGTTTAACAGTGTGAGGTGAATGCATCCATCACAAAGCAGTTTGTAAGATAGTTACCTTCCAGTGAATATGCTGGGATACTCATTTTTTTGCAATTGGCCTCAAAAGAGCTCCAAAATGTCCATGAGCAGAATAGAAAAAAAAGTGTTCCCCAATTTTTAAGTGAAAAGAAAGGTTTAAATCTGTGGGATGAATGCCCACATCACAAAGTAGCTTCTCAGAAAGATCCTTTCTAGTTTTTATTTGAAGATACACTTCTTTTTCACCATAGGCCTCAATACTTTCCAAATATCCCTTCACAGATTCTATAGAAACTGTGTTTCTAACTGCTGAATTAAAAGAAAGGTTTCACAATGTGTGGTGAATGCACACATCACAAAGTGGTTTTTCAGAGTGAATTCTTCTAGTTTTTATCCTGGGATATTCACTTTTTTGCCATTGGCCTCAATGAGCTCCAAAATGTCCATTCACAGAAAAGACCAAATACTGATCAAAAAAAGTTTAATTCTGCAAAATGAATGCACACATCACAAAGCAGTTTTTCAGATAGGTTCCTTTGATCTTTTATGTTGGGATTTTTGTTTCTTTGCCATTGGCCTCAATGAGCTCCCAAATGTCCATTTGCAGAATGGACAAAAATGATGTTTCCCAACTGCTCAATCATAAGAAATATTTAACTCTGTGAGATGAATGCACACATCACAAAGTGGTTTCTCAGATAGCATCCATCTACTTTTTTTCTTGGGATATTCACTTTGTCACCATTGGCCTCAATGAGCTCCCAAATGTTCATTTGATGAATGAACAAACACAGTGTTTACAAACTGATTAATCAAAAGTACAGTTCAACTCTGCAAGATGAAAGAATAAGTCATGAATCTGTTTCTCAGAAAGTTTCTTTCAAGTTTTTATCTGGAGATATTTTCTTTTTCACCAGAGGCTTTTATGTGCTCACAAATACCCCTTCACAGTTTCAACAAAAACAGTGTTTAAAAACTGTTGAATCAAAATAAAGTGTTAACTCTGTGAGTTGAATGCACACATCACAAAGTGATTTCTCAGATAGTTTCTCTCAAATTTTTATCTGGGGATTTTGGCTTTTTAGCCTTTGGATTCAATGAGCTCCCAAATGTCCATTCACAGAGTGGACAAAAGAGTGTTTCCAAACTACTGAATCAAAAGAAATGTTTAAATCTGTGAGATGAATGCACACATCACAAGAGCTTTCTCAGATAGCTTACTTCTAGTTTTTATCCTTGGATATTCAGTTTTTCACCAATGGCTTCAATGAGCTCCCAAATATCCATATGCAGAATGGAAAAAAAACAGTGTTTCCAAACTGCTGAATCAAAAGAAAAGTGTAACTCTGTGAGTTGAATGCACACATCACAAAGCAGTTTCACAGAAAACCTCTTGGTAGTTTAATCTGAAGATATATTCTTTTTCACAACAGGACTCAATGTGTTACCAAATATCCCTTCACAGATTCTACAAAAACAGTGTTTCCAAAATGTTGAATAAAAAGTAAATTGTAACTCTGCAAGATGAATGGACACATCACAAAGTGGTTTATCAAATATCTTCCTTCTCATTTTTCTCCTGGGATGTTTGCTTTTTCTCCATTGGCCTCAGTTAGATCCCAAATGTCTCTTCATAGATTCTACAAAAACAGTGTTTCCAACTGCTGAATGAGAAGAAAGGTTTAACTGGGGCTCATTGAGGCTAACAGTGAAAAAGCAACTATTTCGGAGTTCATTGAGACAAATGGAAAAAATGTGAATGTCCCAGCATAAAAACTAAGAGGAAGCTATATGAGAAACTGATTTTTCAGAGAAACTGAAAAATCAGTTTCTCATAAAGCTATCTGAGAAACTTCTTTGTGATGTGTGCATTCATCTTGCAGAGTTAAAACATTTTTTTCATTTAGCAATTTGGAAACACTGTTTTTGTAGAATATGTGAAGTTATATTTGGGAGTTCATAGAGGCCTATAATGAAAAACAATATATGTTCAGATAAACGTTAGGAAGATGGTTTCTGAGAAACTGCTTTGCAATGTGTACATTCATCTCATAGAGGTAAGCCATTATTTTGATTCAACAGTTTGGAAGTGTTGTTTTTGTCCACTGTGCAAGAGTACATTTGGGATCTCATTGAGGCCAATGGAGAAAAAGCGAATATCCCAGGATAAAAAGCAGAAGGAAGCTGTCTCCGAAACCACTTTGTGATGTGTGCTTTCATCTTGCAGAGTTAAACCTTTCTTTTCATTCAGCAGTTTGGAGACACTGTTTTTGTAGAATCTGCAAAGGGATATTTGGTAGTGCATTGAGTTCTTTCATGAAACAGAAAATATCTTCCAATAAAAATTAGAAAGAAGTTTTCTAAGAAACTGCTTTGTGATGTGTGCATTCATCTCAGAGAGCTAAATCTGTCTTTTGATTCAGCAGTTTGGAAACACTGTTTTTGTCAATTCTGCAAATGGACTTTTGGGAGCTCATTCTGGCAAATGGCGAAAAAGCAAATATCCCTGTATAAAAACTAAAAGAAAGGTATCTGAGAAACCATTTTGTGATGTGTGAATTAATCTCAAAGTTGTAAATATTTCTTTTCATACAACAGCTTGGAGACACTGTTTTTGTAGAATCAGCAAATGGACATTTTGGTGCTCATTGAGGGCTATGGTGAAAAAGAAAATATCTTCACATAAAAACCAGAAAGAAGCTTTCTGAGAAATTGCTTTGTGACGTCTGCATTCATTTCATAGTATTAAATATTTCCTTTGATTCAACAGTTTGGAAACACTGTTTTTGTCCATTCAGCAAAAGGACATTTGGTAGCTCATAGAGGCCAATGGTGAAAAATCAAATACACCATGATAAAAACTTGAAGGAAACTATCTGAGAAATGGCTTTGTGATGTCTTCATTCATCTCACTGAGTTACATACACCTTTATTTTCAATCAGCACTTTGGAAACACTGTATTTTTAGAATCTGCAATGGCATATTTGGGATTGCTTCAAGGCCTACAGTGAAAAAGAAAATATCTTCAGATTAAAACTAGAAAGTAGCTTTCTGAGAAGTTGCTGTGTCATGTGTGCATTAATTTCATAAAGATAAAACTTTATTTTGATTAAACAGTTTGAAAACATTGTTTTTGTCCATTCTGGGAATGGACAATTCGGAGCTCATTGAGGCCAATCATGAAAAACCAAATATCCCAGGATATAAACTAGAAGGAAACTATCTGGGATACCACTTTGTGATGTGTGCATTCATCTTGTAGAGTTAAATCTCCCTTTATATCCAGCAGTTTGGAAATACTGTTTTGTAAAATCTGTGAAGGGAAATTTCAGAGGGCTTTGAGGCCTATGGTTGAAAAGAAAATATCTTCAGATAAAAACTAGAAAGAAAATTTCTGATAAACTGCTTTTTGATGTTTGCATTCATTTCACACAGCTAAACCTTTCTTTTGATTCAGCAGTTTGGAAACAGTGATTTTGTCCATTCTGCTCATGGACATTGAAAATCTCATGGAGGCCAATGGCAAAAAAATGAATATCCCTGGGGGTTGAAAAGAAAACTAATAGAAGGCTCTCTGAGAAAGCGCCTTGTGATATGTGCATTTAACTCGCAGAGGTAAAAGTTTCTTTTAATTCAGCACTTTGGAAACACTGTTTTTGTAGAATCTCAAAGGGATATTTAGGAGTGCATTCAGGACTGCAATGAAAAAGAAAATATCTACAGATTAAAACTAGACAGAAGCTTTCTGAGAAACTGCTTGTGTTATGAGTATTCATCATACAGAGTTAAATGTTTCTTTTGCTTCAGCAGTTTGGAAAGACTGTTTTGTCCATTTTGGGAATGGACATTTAGGACCACTTTGAGGCCAGTGGTGAAAAAGCGAATTTTCCAGGATAAAAAATGGAAGGAAGCTATCTGAGAAACTGTTCCTTCATTTTGCAGAGTTGAAACTTTCTTTTGATTCAGCAGTTTGGAAACACTGTTGTTGTAGAACCTGTGATGGGATATTTGAGAGCACATTGAAGTCTGCAGTCAAAAAGAAAATATCTTCAGATAAAAACCAAAAGGAAGCTTTCTGAGAAACTGAATTGTTATGTGTGTATTCATCTCACAGAGTTAAACCCTTCTTTTGATTCAGCAGTTTGGAAAAACTGTTTTTTACCATTCTGTAAATGGATATTTGGGAGTTCATTGAATCCAATGTTGAAAAAGTGAATATTTCACGATAAAAACTAGAAGGAATCTAACTGAGAAACCACTTTGTGATGTGTGCCTTCATTTTGTAGAGTTGAACCTTTCTTTTCATTCAGCAGTTTGGAGACACTGTCTTCCTGGAATCTGTGAAGGAATATTTGGGAGTGCATTGAGACATGAAGTGAAAAAGAAATTATCTTCAGACAAAAATTAGAAGGAAGTTTCTGAGGAATTACTTTGTGATGTGTGCATTCACCTCACAGAGTCAAACCATTCCTTGATTCAGCACTTTGGAAACACGGTTTTTGTCCATTCTGCAAAAGGACATTTGGGAGATCATTGAGGCCAATAGAGAAAAAGTGAATATCCCAGGATAAAAACTGGTAGAAAGCAATCTGAGAAATTGCTTTGTGATGTGTGCATTCATCTTGCAGAATTAAACTTTTCTTTTCATTCAGTAGTTTGGAAACACTGTTTTTGTAGAATCTGTGAAGGAATATTTGGGAGCACATTAAGGCCTATTGTGAAAAAGAAATTATCTTCAGATTAAAACTAGAAAGCAATATTCTGAGAAACTGCTTTGCAATGTGTGCATTCATCTCACAGAGGTAAATATTTCTTTTGATTCAGCAGTTTGGAAACACTGTTTTTGTCCATTCTGTGAATGAATTTGGGTGCTCATTCAGACAAATTGCAAAAAGTGAACATCCCAGGAAAAAAACTGGAAGAAAGCTATGTGAGAAACCACTTCGTGATGTGTGCATTCATGTTGCAAAATTGAATATTTCCTCTCATTCAGCAGTTTGGAAACCCCGTTTTTCTAGAATCTGCAAAGGGATATTTGGGACACATTGAGGCCTATAGTCAAAAATATAATATCTTCTGATAAAAACCAAAAGGAAACTTTCTGAGCAACTGCTTTGTGATGTTTGCTTCATCTCATAGAGATAAACCTTTCTTTTGATTCAGTAGTTTGGAAACTCTATTTTTTCCCATTCTTCAAATGGATATTTGGGAGCTCATTGAGTCCAATGGTGAAAGAGCAATTATTTCAGGATAAAAACTAAAAAGAAGCTATCTGAGAAACAGATTTGTGAGGTGTGCATTCATCTTGCAGAGTTGAAATGTTCTTTTCATTTAGCAGTTTGGAAACACTGTTTTTGTAGAAACTGCAAAAGAATACTTGGGAGTGCACAGAGACCTACAGTGAAATAGAAAATATATTCAGATAAAAACCAGAAAGAAGCGTTCTGAAAAACCACTTTATGATGGGTGCAATCATCTCACAGTGTTAAACCCTTATTTTCATTCAGCAGGTTGAAAATACTGTTGCTTTCCATTCTACAAATGGACATTTGGGAGCTCATTGAGGCCAGTTGCGAGAAAGTGACTATCCCTCAATAAAAACCAGAAAGAAGCTATTCCTATGGTGGAAAAGAAACGCATTTGGGAACTCATTGATACCAAAGAAGAAAAGTCAATATCCCAAGATGAAAACAACAAGGAAGCTATCTGAGAAATCACTATGTGATGTGTGCATTCATCTTGCAGAGTTAAACATTTCTTTTCATTCAGCAGGCTGGAAACACTGTTTTGCCACATTCAGTGAATAGTCATTTGGCAGCTCATTGTGGCCAATGGCAAAAAGTGAGTATCCCAGGATAAAAACTGGAAGGATGCTATCAGAGAAACCACTTTGTGATGTTTGCATTCATTTCGCGAGTTCAATGTTTCTTTACATTCAGCAGTTTGGAAACACTCTTTTTGAAGAATCTCCTAAAAGATATTTGGGATCTCATTGAGGACAATGTCAAAAAAGCAAATATACCGAGATTTAAACTACAAGATACCTATCTGAGATACTGTTTTGTGATATGTGCATTCATCTAGCAGAGTTAAACATTTATTTTGATTCATCAGTTTGGAAACACTGTTTTTCTACATTCTGAGAATGGACATTTGATAGTGCATTGACACCTATGGTGATGAAGAAAATATCTTGTGATAAAAATTAGAAAGAAGCTTTCTAAGAAACCACTTTGTGGCATGTGCATTCATGTCACTGAGTTAAACCGTTGCTTTGATTCAGCAGTTTGGAAACACTGTTTTTGTACATTCTGTGAATGGACATTTGGAATCTCCTAGAGGCCAATGGCCAAAAGGCGAATATCCAAAGATGAAAACTAAAAGCAAGCTATCTGAGAAACCACTTTTTGATGTGTGCATTCATCGTGAAAATTAAATCCTTCTTTTCATTCAGCAGTTTGTAAACAACGTTTTTGTAGTGTCTGTGAATGGACATTTGGGAGCCGTTTGAAGCCTATGGAGAGAAAGAAAATATCATCAGATAAAAACCAGAAAAGCTTTCTGAGAAACTACTCTGTGATGTGTGAGTTTGTCTCACAGAGTCAAACATTTATTTTGATTGAGTACATTGAAAACATTATTTTTGTCCATTCTGTGAAAGGACATTTGGAGCTCATGAAGGCCAATGGCGAAGAAGCGAATATTCCAGGATAAAAACTAGAAGGAAGCCATCTGAAATATCACTTTGTCACGTGTGTATTCATCACACAGAGTTAAACTTTTCATTCAGCAGTTTGGAAACACTGTTTTTCTAGGATGTCCAAAAGGATACTCGGGAGCCCATTGAAGTCAATGGTGAAAAGCAAATATCAGGAGATATAAACTAGAAAATAGCTATCTGAGAAACTGCTTAGTGATGTATGCATTTATCTCACAGAATTAAACCAAAGTTTTGTTTCAGCAGTTTGGAAATTCTGTCTTTGTACATTCTGTGAATGGATATTTGGAAGCACCTTGAGGCCTATGGTGATAAAGAAAATAGCTTATGATAAAAATTAAAAGAAGTTTTCTGAGACAGCACTTTGTGATGTGTGCATTCATCTCTCAGAGTTAAACCTCCCTTTTGATTCAGCAGTTTGGAAACACTGTTTTTTTCCTTTCTGCAAATGAACATTTGGGAGCTCACTGAGACCAATGTCAAAAAACTGAATATCCCAGGATAAAATCTACAAGGAAGCTATCTGAAAAACTGCTTTGTGATGTGCATTTTCATTCAGCAGTTTAGAAATACTTTTTTGTAGAATGTGTGAAGGGATATTTGGGAGTGCATTGTGGTCTATGGTGAAAAAGAAAATATATTCAGATAAAAAGTGGAAAGACGCTTTCTGAGGTACTGCTTTGTGGTATGTGCATTCATCTCATAGACACAATCCTTTCTTTTCAATCAGTAGTTTGGAAACACTGTTTGTGTAGAATCTCCTAAAAGATATCCAGGAGCTCATTGTGCTTTATGATGTTTGCATTCACCTTGCAGATTTAAACCTTGCTTATCATTCAGCAGTTTGTAAACACTGTTTTTAAAGATTCTCTGAACGATTATTTGGGAACTACTTGACAATGGCGAAAGAGCCAATATACCAAGATATAGACTAGAAGATAGCTATCTGAGAAACTGGTTTTTGATGTGTATTCGTCTCCACCATTTAAACGTTTTCTTTCATTCAGCAGTTTGGAAACACTGTCTTTGTACATTCTGTGTATGGACATTTGTGAATGCTTTAAGGCATATAGTGATAAAGAAAATATCTTCTGATAAAAATTAGAAAGAAGCTTTCAGAGAAACCAATTTCTGATGTGTGCATTCATCTCACATAGCTAAACTTTCTTTTTATTCAACAGTTTGGAAACACTGTTTCTGTAGAATCTGCGATGGGATATGTAGTAATGCAATGAGGCCTATAGTGAAAAAGAAAATATCTTCAGAAAAAAATAGAAAGAAGCATTCTGAGAAACTACTTTATGATGTGATGTGTGCATTCATCTCAAAGAGTTATGCCTTCCTTTTCATTTAGCAGTTGGTAAGCACTGTTTTTGTAGAATCTTCAAAAGGACATTTGGGAGCTCATTGAGGTCTTTGGTGAAAAAGAAAATATCTTCAGATAAAAAACAGAAAGAACCTTTCTGAGGAACTGCTTTGTAATGTGTGCATTCAACTCACAGAGTTAAACCTTTCTTTTCATTCCACAGTTTCAAAACACTGTTTTAGTCCATTCTACGAATGGACATTTGGAAGCTCATTGAGACCATTGGTGAGAAAGTGAATATCCCAGGATGAAAACAGAAGGAAACTGTCTGAGAAACTGCTGTGTGGTGTGTGCATTCATCTTGCAGAGTTAAAACTTTCTTTTGATTCAGTCATTTGGAAACAATGTTTCAGTAGATTCTGCAAATGGACATTTTGGAGCTCATTGAAGCCAATGGGAAAAAAGCAAATATCCCGGGATAAAAACTAGAAGGAAGTTATCTGAAAAACCACTTTGTCATGCATGCATTCCTCATGCAGAATTAAAAACGTTCTTCTCATTCAGCAGTTTTGAAACATTGATTTGTAGAATCTCTGCAGGGATATTCAGGAGCTCATTGAAAGCAATGGTGAAAAAAAATTCCTGAGATATAAACTAGAATATAGCTATCTGAGAAACCGGTTTGTGATGTGTGCGTTCGTCTCAAAGAGTTAAACCTTTCTTTTGATTCAGCAGTTTGGAACCACTGTTGTTGTACATTCTGCAAGTGAACATTAGGAAGCACTTTGAGGCCTATGGTGATAAAATATCTTGTAATAAAAATTAGAAAGAAGCTTTCTGAGAAAGCATTTTGTGATGTGTGCATTCATCTCACAGAGTTAAATCATTGCTTTGAATGAGCACTTTGGAAAAATTGTTTTTGTCCATCTGCAAATGGACCTTTGGGAGCTCATGGAGGCTAATGGCAAAAAAGCGAATATCCCATGAGAAAAACGAGAAGGAGACTCTGAAAAACTGTTTTGGCACATTTGTATTCATCACGTAGAGTTAAACTTTTATTTTCATTCAGAAGTTTGGAAACATTGTTTTTGTCCATTCTGCAAATGGACATTTGGGAGCTCATTGAGGCCAATGGCAAAAAAGGGAATATCCCAGGATAAAAGCTAGAAGGCAGATATGTGAGAAACTGCTTTGTGATGCATGCATTCATCTCACAGAGTTAAACCTATCTTTTGTTTCAGCAGTTTATAAACACTGTTTTTGTCCATTCCACCATTGGACATTTGGGAGTTCATTGAGGCCAATGGTGAAAAATAAAATATCCCAGGATAAAAACTGGAAGGAAGCTATCTGAGAAACTGCTTTGTGATGTGTGCATTCACCTCTCAGAATTAAACATTCCTTTTCATTCCGCAATTTTGAAATAATGTTTTTGTAGAATCTCAGAAGTGATATTTGGAAGTGCATTGAGGCCTATGGTGAAAATAAAATATCTTCAGCTAAAAACTAGAAAGAACCTTTATGAGAAACTGCTTTGTGATATGTGAATTCATCACACAAAGTTAAACCTTTCTTTTGATTCAGCTGTTTGGATACACTGTTGTCTATTCTGCCAATGAACATTTGGGAGCGCATTGAGGTCAATGGAAAAAAAGAGAATACCCCAGGATAAAAACTAGAAGAAAACTACATGAGAAACCGCTTTGTGCTGTGAGCATTCATCTCACAGAGATAAACCCTTCTTTTCATTCTGCAGTTTGGAAACACTGTTTTTGTCTATTCTGTAAATGGACATTTGGGAGCACTTTGAGGTCAAAAGTGCAAAAGTGAATCTCCCCAGATAAAAACTACATAGAAGCTATCTGAGTAACTGATTTGTAATGGGTGCATTCATCTCAGAGAGGTAATTCATTCTTTTCATTCAGCAGTTTGGAAAGACTGTCTCTGTAGAATCTGTGCAGGGATATTTTGTAGCACATTAAGGCATAAGGTATAAAATAAAATATGTTCAGAAAAAAATTGAAAGAAACTTTCTGAGAAACTGCTTTGTGATGTGTGCATTGATCTCACAGAATTAAACCTTTCTTTTGATTCAGCAGTTTGAAAACACTGTTTGTCTCCATTCTGCAAGTGGACATTTGGGAGCTCATTGAGACCAATGGTGAAAAAGCGAATATCCCAGGATAAAATCTAGAAAGAATCTGTCTGAGAAACCATTTGTGATGTGGACATTCACCTCACAGAGTTAAACCTTTCTTTCATACAGCAATTTGGAAACCCTGTTTTTGTAGAATCTTTGATGGGATATTTGAGAACACGTTGAGGCCAATGGAGAAAAAGTAAATATCTTCACACAAAAACTAGAAAGGAGCTTTCTGAGAAAATGTTTGTGATGTGTGCATTCATCTCATTGAGATAAACCTTTCTTACCATTCAGCATTTTGGAAACACTGTTTTTGTAGAGTTTGAGAAGGGATATTTGGGATTACAATGAGTCCTATGCTGAAAAAGAAAATATCTTAAGATAAAAACTAGAAAGGAGCTTTCTGATAAACTGCTTTGTGATTTGTGCATTCATCTCAGAGAGTTAAACTTTTCTTTTCATTCAGCAGTTTGGAAACACTGTTTTTGACCATTTTATGAATGGATATTTGTGAGTACAATAAGGCCAAGGTGGAGAAGCAAATATCCTAGGATTAAAAACTACAAGGAAGCTTTCTGAGAAACTGCTTTGTGATGTGTGCGTTCATCTCACAGTGTTAAACTATTGTTCTAATCTGGCAGTTTGGAAACACTGTTTTTGTCCATTCTGTGAATGGACATTTCAGAGTTCCTTGTGGCCAATGGTGAAAAAGTGAATTTCCCAGCATAAAAACTAGAAAGAAGCTACCTGAGGAACTGTTATGTGATGTATGCTTTCATCTCACAGACTTAAACCTTCCTTTTGATTCAACAGTTTGGAAACACTGTTTTAGTCCATTCTGTGAATGGACATTTGGGAGCTCATTGAGGCCAATGGCAAAGAATGATTATCCCAGGGTAAAAACTAGAATTAAGCTGTATGAGAAACTGCTTTGTGATGTGCGCAATCATCTCGCAGAATTAAATCTTTCTATTCATTCTAGAGATTGGAAAAACCGTTTTTGTAGAATCTTCAAAGGAATATTTGGGAGCCCTTTGAGGCCAATGTTGAAAAAGAAAACATACTCAGGTAAAACCTAGAAAGAAGCCTTCTGAGAAACTGCATTGCAATGTTTGCATTCATTTAACAGAGTTAAAACTATCTTTTGATTATACAGTTTGGAAATGCTGTTTTTATCCATTCTGCGTATGGACATTTGGGAACTCCTTGAGGCCAAGGGCAAAAAAGGAATATCCCAGGATAAAAACTAGAAGGAAGCTATCTGAGAAATCACTTTGTGATGTGTGCATTCATCCCACAGAGTTAAACCTTTATTTTCATTCAGCAGTTTGGAAACACTGTTTTTGTAGAATCTGCAAAGGGATATCAGGGAATGCATTGAGGCCTATGGTGAAAAAGACAATATCCTCAGATAAAAACTAGAAAGAAGCTTTATGATATATTGCTTTGTGATGTGTGAATTCATCTCACAGAGTTAAACATTTCTTTTGATTCAGCAGTTCAGAAACACTGTTTTTGTCCATTCTACTTATGGACATTTGGGAGCTCATTGAGGCCTATGGCGAAAAAGCATATATCCCAGAATAAAAACAGAAGGACGCTATCTGAGATACTGCTTTGTATGTGTGTATTCAGTTGGAAGAGTTAAATCATTCTTTTCATTCAGCAGTTTGGAGACACTGTTTTTGTGCATTCTGCAAATGGTCCCTTAGGAAATCATTGAAGCCAATGGCGAATAATCGAATGTCCCAGGATACAAACCAAGAGGAGACTCTCTGAGAAACTGCTTTGTGATGTTTGCATTCATCTTGCAGAGTAAAACTTTCTTTTCATTCAGCAGTTTGGGAACACTGTTTTGTAACACCTGTGAATGTATATTTGAGAGCGCATTGAAGCCTATGGTGAAAAAGAAAATATCCTCAGATAGAAACCAGAAAGAATTTTTCTGAGAAACTGCTTTGTGATGTGTGAATTCATCTCACATATTTAAACTTTTTTTGGGTTTAAGCAGTTTGGAAACACTGTTTTTGTCCATTCCTCAAATTGACTTTTGGAAGTTCATTGAGGCCAATAGTGAAAAGGAAAATGTTTTCCGATAAAAACTAGAAAAATGCATTCTGATCTGAGAAATTGCTTTGTGATGTGTGCATTCATCTCACAGAGTTAAACCTTTCTTTTGATTCACCAGTTTGGAATAACTGTTTTTGTTCATTCTGTGAATGGACATTTGGGAACTCTTTGAAGCTAAGGGTGAAAAATCGAATATCCCAGGAAAAAAAAAATAAGAGGAAGCTAGTTGAACACCTGCTTTTTGATGTGTGCATTCATCTCACAGAATAAAAACTTTCCTTCCAATCAGCAGTTTGGAAATACTGTATTTTTCCATTCAGCAAATGGGCATTTTGGAGTACACTGAGGCCAGTAGCAAAAAATTGATTGTCCTAGGATAAAAACTAACAGGAAGCGCTCTGAGCAACCATTTTGTGGTGTGTGCATTCATCTCACAGAGTTAAACCTCTATATTCATTCAGCAGTTTGGAAACATAGTTTTTGTAGAATCTGTGAGTGGACATTTTGGAGTGCATTGATGCCTATAGTGAAAAAGAAAATATCTTCAGATTAAAAGTAGAAAGATGTTTTCTGAGTAACTGCTTCATGATATGTTCATTCATCTCACAGACTTAAACCTTCCTTTTGATTCAGCAGTTTGCAACACTGTTTTAGTCCATACTGTGAATGAACATTTTGGAGCTCCTTGAGGCCAATGGTGAAAAATGATTATCCCAAGTTAAAACTAGAAGGAAGCTATCTGAGAAACCACTTTGTGATGTGTGCATTCATCTCACAGAGTTAAACCTTTATTTTCATTCAGCAGTTTGAAAACAGTGTTTTTGTAGAATCTGTCAAGGGATATCAGGGAGTGCATTGAGGCCTATGGTGAAAAAGATAATATCTGCAAATAAAAACTAGACAGAAGCTTTCTGAGAAACTGCTTTGTGATGTATGAATTCATCTCACAGAGTTAAACATTTCTTTTGATTCAGCAGTTTGGAAACACTGTTTTTGTCTATTTTGTTAATGGACGTTTGGGAGCTCCTTGAGGCCAATGGCAAAAAACGACTATCCCAGGATAAAAAATAGAATGAAGTTCCATGAGAAACCAATTTGTGATGTGTGCATTCATTTCACAGAGTTAAACCTTTCTTTCCATTCAGCAGTTTGGTAACACTGCTTTTGTAGTACCTGTGAAGGGATATTTGGGAACACATTGAGTGCTATGGTGAAAAAGAAAACATCTTCAGAGAAAAACTATAAAGAAGCTTTCTGAGAATCTACTTTGTGATGTGTGCCTTCATCTCACAGAGTTAAACCTTTCTTTTAATTCAGCAGTTTGGAAACACTTTTTTTCCCCATTCTGTGAATGGACATTTGGAAGCTCCTTGAGGCCAATGGAGAAGAATAGAATGTCCCAGCATAAAAACCAGAAGGAAGCTATCTGGTAAACTGTTTTGTGATGTGTGCATTCATCTGTAGGAGTTAAATCTTTCTTTTCATTCAACATTTTGGAAATATTGTTTTTGTAGAATCTTTAAAGGGATATTTGGGAGCACATTGAGGCCTATGGTGAAAAGAAAATATCTTCAGATAGAAACCAGAAAGAAGTTTTCTGAGAAACTGCTTTATGATGTGTACATTCATCTCACAGAGTTAAACTTTTCTTTTGGCTCAGGAATTTGGAAACACTGTTTTTGTCCATTCTGTGAAATGACTTTTGGGAGCTCACTAAGGTCAATGGTGAAAAAGAGAATATCCCAGGATAAAAACTAGAAGGTAGCTATCTGAGAAACTGTTTCATGATGTGTGCATTCTTCACTTAAAACTTTCTTTTGATTCAGCTGTTTGAAAGCACTGTTTTTGTCCATTCTGTGAATAGACATTTGGAAGGTCATTGAGGGCAATGGTGAAAAAATTAATATCACAGGATGAAAACTAAGAATAACTAATCTGAGAAACCACGTTGTGATGTGTGCATTCATGTCACAGAGTTGAACATTTCTTTGGATTCAACAGTTTGGAAACACTGTTTTTGTTTATTCTGCGAATGGCATTTAGGAGTTCATTGAGGCCAATAACCAAAAAATGAATATCCCAGGAGAGAAACTACAAGGAACCTATCTGAGATACTACTTTGTGACGTTTGCATTCAGCTAGAGGAGTTAAATCTTTCTTTTCATTCAGCAGTTTGGAATACCTCTTTTTGTAGAATCTGCAAATTTACATTTGGGAGCACTTTGAGGCCTATGGTGTTAAAGAGCATATCTTCAGATAAAAACTAGAAACCAGCTTTCTGTGAAACTGCTGTGTGAAGCGTGAATTCATCTCACAGATTTAAAAATTTCTTTTGATTCAGCAGTTTGGAAACACTGTTTTTGTACTTTCTGCAAATGGACATTTGGGAGCTCACCAAGGCAAATGGCAAAAAAGCGAATATCCCAGGGTAAAAACAACAAGAAAGCTATTTGTAGAAACCACTTTGTGATGTGTGCAGTCAGCTCAAGGAGTTACGTATTTGTTTTCATTCAGCAGTTTGCAAACACTGTTTTTGTAGAATCTGCAAATGGACATTTGGGAGTACATTGAGGCCTTTGGTGAAAAAGAATATGTCCTCAGAAAAATACTAGAAAGAATCCTTCTCAGAATCTACTTTGTGATGTTTGCATTCATCTCACAGAGCTAAACATTTCTTTTGATTCAGCCGTTTGGAAACACTGTTTTCATCCATTCACAGATTGGACATTTGAGAGCTCATTGCGGACAATAGCAAAAAAAATGAACATCCCAGGATAAAACCAGAAGGAGGCTCTCTGACAACCACGTTGTGATGTATGCATTCATCTTGCAGTCTGAAACCTTTCTTTGGAAACAGCAGTTTCAAAACACTGTTTTTGTCCACTCTGTGAATGCACATGAGGGAGCTCCTTGAGGCTTAAGTCAAAAATGTGAATGTCCCAGGTTAAAAACTAAGATGTCATCTGAAAAACTGCTTTGTGATGTGTGCATTCATCTCACAGACTTAAACCTTCCTTTTCATTCTGCAGTTTGGAAACACTGTTTTTGTAACATCCACGAAAGGACATTTGGGAAGGCAATGTGGCCTATGTTAAAAAAAGAAATTATCTTCTGATAAAAACTAGAAAAAACTGAACTCATTGAGGCCAATGGCAAAAATTGAATATCCCAGGATAAAATCTAGATGAAAGGTATTGGAGAAACTACATTGTGATGTGTTCATTCATTTCACCCACATAAACCTTTCTTTTGATTCAGCAGTTTGGAAACACTGTTGTTGGATATTTGGGAGCTCATTGTGGCCAATGACAAAAAAGCAAATATCCCAGGATAAAAACAGGAAGAAGTTATCTGAAAAGTGCATTAAGATGTGTGCATTCATCTCACGGAGTTAAACGTTTCTTTAGATACAGCAGTTTGGAAAAACTGTTTTTGTCCTCTCTGTGAATGCACATTAGGTAGCCCATTGAGGCCTAAGATGAAAAAGTGAATGTCCCAGGAAAAAACTAAGAGGAAGCTATCCGACAAACAGCTATGTGATGTGTGCATTTATCTAGCCGATATAAACCTTTCTTTTCATTTAGTACTTTGAAGTACTATTTTTTTCCATTCTGTGAATGGATATTTGGGAGCTCATTGAGGCCAATAGCCGACAATAGAATGTCCCAGGATAAGAACTAAAAGGAAGCAATCTGAGAAACAGGTTTGTGATATTTGCATTCGTCTAGCAGAGTTCAACCTTTCTTTTCATTCAACAGTTTGGAAATGCCATTATGTAGAATCTGCCAAGGAATATTTTGCAGTGCATTGAGGTCTAGGGTGAAGAAGAGAATATCTTCAGATAACAATTGAAAAGAAGCTTTCTGAGAAACTGCTTTGTGATGTCTGCATTCATCTCACAGAGATAAACCGTTCGTTAGATTCAGCAGTTTAGAAACACTGTTTTTGTCCATTTTGTGAATGGACATTTGGGAACTCTTTGAAGCCAATTTCAAAAAATTGAATGTCCCAGGATACAAAGAAAGAGGAAGTTATCTGAGAAACTGCTTTGGGATGTATGCATTCATCTCGTATGGTTAAATATTTTTTTTAAATCCACCAGTTCAGACACACTGTTTTTGAAGTATCTGCAAAGGGATATTTGGAAGCACTTTGAGGTCTAAGGTGGAAAACTAAATATCTTCAGATAAAAACTAGAAATAAGCCCTCTGAGAAACTGCTATGTTATGTGTGCATTCATCTCACAGAGTTAAACCTTTATTTTGATTTAGCAGTTTGGAAACACTGTTGTTGGCCATTCTGTAAATGGACATTTGGAAACTTATTGAGGACAATGGTGAAAAAATGAATATCCCAGGATAAAAACCAGAGAGGTTTTTCTGAGAACTGCTTTGTGATGTTTGCATTCAGCTCACAGAGTTAAACTTTTCTTTTGATGCAACAGTTTGGAAACACTGCTTTTGTCCACTCTGTCAATGCACATTAGGGAGCTCACTGAGGCCTAAGTTGAAAATGTGAACGTCCCAGGAAAAAAACTAATAAGAAGCCATCTGAGAAGCCACTTTGAGATGTTTGCATTCATCTCACAGATTTAAACCTTTGTTTTCATTCTGTAGTTTTGAATCTGTGAAAGGATATTTGGGAAGGCAAAGAGGCCTATAGTGAAAAAGAAAACATCTTCTGATAAAAACTAGAAAGAAGCTGAGCTCATTGAGGCCAATGGCAAAAAAGTAAATATCCAGGGATAAAAACTAGAAGGAATTCATCTGAGAAAACACTTTGTGATGTGTACATTCATCTCACAGATTTAACCTTTCTTTTGATTCAGCAGTTTGGTAACCCTGTTGTTGTCCATTCTGCAAATGGACATTTGGGAGCTCATTGAGGCCAATGGCAAAAAAGGGAATATCCCAGGATGAAAACTAGAAAGAAGCTATCTGAGAAACCGCTTTTGTGATATGTGCTTTCATCTCACACCATTAAACCTTTCCTTTTATTCAACATTTTGGAAAGACTCTTTTTGTCCATTCTATGAATTAATATTTGGGAGCTCATTGAGACCAATGGCAAAAAAGTGAATATCCCAGGATAAAAACAGAAGGAAATCATCTGAAAATCCTTTTGAGAAGTGTGCATTCATCTCACAGTGTTAAACCTTTCTTTGGATACAGAAGTTTGGAAACACTGTTTTTGTCCACTCTGCACATGCACATTAGGGAGTGCTTTGAGGCCTAAGATGAAAAAGTGAATGTCCCAGGATAATAACTCAGAGGAAGATATCAGAGAAACTGCTTTATGATGTGTGCATATTTCTCAGAGAGTTAAACCTTTATTTTCATTCAGCAGTGTTGAAGCACTATTTTTCTCCACTTTGTAAGTGGATATTTGGGAGCTCATTGAGGCCAATGGCCAAAAATTGAATGTCCCAGGATAAGAGCCAAAAGGAAGCAATCAGAAACTGCTTTGTAATGTGTGCATTCATCTAGCAGAATTAAACCTTTCTTTTCTTTTATTTATTTATTTATTATTATTATACTTTAAGTTGTAGGGTACATGTGCATAACGTGCAGGTTTGTTACATATGTATACTTGTGCCATATTGGTGTGCTGCACCCATCAACTTGTCATTTACATCACGTATAACTCCCAATGCAATCCCTACCCCCTCCCCCTTCCCCCCCTCCCCATGACAGGCCCCTGTGTGTGATGTTCCCCTTCCTGAGTCCAAGTGATCTCATTGTTCAGTTCCCACCTATGAGTGAGAATATGCGGTGCTTGGTTTTCTGTTCTTGTGATAGATTGCTAAGAATGATGGTTTCCAGCTGCATCCATGTCCCTACAGAGGACACAAACTCACCATTTTTGATGGCTGCATAGTATTCCATGGTGTATATGTGCCACATTTTCTTAATCCAATCTGTCACTGATGGACATTTGGGTTGATTCCAAGTCTTTGCTATTGTGAATAGTGCTGCAATAAACATACGTGTGCATGTGTCTTTATAGCAGCATAATTTATAATCCTTTGGGTATATACCCAGTAATGGGATGGCTGGGTCATATGATACATCTAGTTCTAGATCCTTGAGGAATCGCCATACTGTTTTCCATAATGGTTGAACTAGTTTACAATCCCACCAACAGTTTAAAAGTGTTCCTATTTCTCCACATCCTCTCCAGCACCTGTTGTTTCCTGACTTTTTAATGATCGCCATTCTAACTGGTGTGAGATGGTATCTCATTGTGGTTTTGATTTGCATTTCTCTGATGGCCAGTGATGATGAGCATTTTTTCATGTGTCTGTTGGCTGTATGAATGTCTTCTTTTGAGAAATGTCTGTTCATATCCTTTGCCCACTTTTTGATGGGGTTGTTTGTTTTTTTCTTGTAAATTTGTTTGAGTTCTTTGTAGGTTCTGGATATTAGCCCTTTGTCAGATGAGTAGATTGCAAAAATTTTCTCCCATTCTATAGGTTGCCTGTTCACTCTGATGGTAGTTTCTTTTGCTGTGCAGAAGCTCTTTAGTTTAATGAGATCCCATTTGTCAATTTTGGCTTTTCCTGCCGTTGCTTTTGTTGTTTTAGACATGAAGTATTTGCCCATGCCTATGTCCTGAATGGTACTACCTAGGTTTTCCTCTAGGATTTTTATGGTATTAGGTCTAACATTTAAGTCTCTAATCCATCTTGAATTAATTTTCGTATAAGGAGTAAGGAAAGGATCCAGTTTCAGCTTTCTACTTATGGCTAGCCAATTTTCCCAGCACCATTTATTAAATAGGGAATCCTTTCCCCATTTCTTGTTTCTCTCAGGTTTTTCAAAGATCAGATGGCTGTAGATGAGTGGTATTATTTCTGAGGACTCTGTTCTGTTCCATTGGTCTATATCTCTGTTTTGGTACCAGTACCATGCTGTTTTGGTTACTGTAGCCTTGTAGTATAGTTTGAAGTCAGGTAGCGTGATGCCTCCAGCTTTGTTCTTTTGACTTAGGATTGTCTTGGAGATGCGGGCTCTTTTTTGGTTCCATATGAACTTTAAAGCAGTTTTTTCCAATTCTGTGAAGAAACTCATTGGTAGCTTGGTGGGGATGGCATTGAATCTATAAATTACCTTGGGCAGTATGGCCATTTTCACGATATTGGTTCTTCCTATCCATGAGCATGGTATGTTCTTCCATTTGTTTGTGTCCTCTTTGATTTCACTGAGCAGTGGTTTGTAGTTCTCCTTGAAGAGGTCCTTTATATCCCTTGTAAGTTGGATTCGTAGGTATTTGATTCTCTTTGAAGCAATTGTGAATGGAAGTTCATTCCTGATTTGGCTCTCTGTTTGTCTGTTACTGGTGTATAAGAATGCTTGTGATTTTTGCACATTAATTTTGTATCCTGAGACTTTGCTGAACTTGCTTATCAGCTTAAGGAGATTTTGGGCTGAGACAATGGGGTTTTCTAAATATACAATCATGTCATCTGCAAACAGGGACAGTTTGACTTCTTCTTTTCCTAACTGAATACCCTTGATTTCTTTCTCTTGCCTAATTGCCCTAGCCAGAACTTCCAACACTATGTTGAATAGGAGTGGTGAGAGAGGCCATCCCTGTCTTGTGCCAGTTTTCAAAGGGAATTTTTCCAGTTTTTGCCCATTCAGTATGATATTGGCTGTGGGTTTGTCATAAATAGCTGTTATTATTTTGAGGTACGTTCCATCAATACCGAATTTATTGAGCGTTTTTAGCATGAAGGGCTGTTGAATTTTGTCAAAAGCCTTTTCTGCATCAATTGAGATAATCATGTGGTTGTTGTCTTTGGTTCTGTTTATATGCTGGATTATGTTTATTGATTTGCGAATGTTGAACCAGCCTTGCATCCCAGGGATGAAGCCCACTTGATCATGGTGGATAAGCTTTTTGATGTGTTGCTGAATCCGGTTTGCCAGTATTTTATTGAGGATTTTTGCATCGATGTTCATCAGGGATATTGGTCTAAAATTCTCTTTTTTTGTTGTGTCTCTGCCAGGCTTTGGTATCAGGATGATGTTGGCCTCATAAAATGAGTTAGGGAGGATTCCCTCTTTTTCTATTGATTGGAATAGTTTCAGAAGGAATGGTACCAACTCCTCCTTGTACTTCTGGTAGAATTCAGTTGTGAATCCATCTGGTCCTGGACTTTTTTTGGTTGGTAGGCTATTAATTATTGCCTCAATTTCAGAGCCTGCTATTGATCTATTCAGGGATTCAACTGCTTCCTGGTTTAGTCTTGGAAGAGTGTAAGTGTCCAGGAAATTATCCATTTCTTCCAGATTTTCCAGTTTATTTGCGTAGAGGTGTTTATAGTGTTCTCTGATGGTAGTTTGTATTTCTGTGGGGTCGGTGGTGATATCCCCTTTATCATTTTTAATTGCGTCGATTTGATTCTTCTCTCTTTTCTTCTTTATTAGTATTGCTAGTGGTCTGTCAATTTTGTTGATCTTTTCAAAAAACCAACTCCTGGATTCATTGATTTTTTGGAGAGTTTTTTGTGTCTCTATCTCCTTCAGTTCTGCTCTGATCTTAGTTATTTCTAGCCTTCTGCTAGCTTTCGAATGTGTTTGCTCTTGCTTCTCTAGTTCTTTTAATTGTGATGTTAGAGTGTCAATTTTAGATCTTTCCTGCTTTCTCTTGTGGGCATTTAGTGCTATAAATTTCCCTCTACACACTGCTTTAAATGTGTCCCAGAGATTCTGGTATGTTGTATCTTTGTTCTCATTGGTTTCAAAGAACATCTTGATTTCTGCCTTCATTTCGTTATGTACCCAGTAGTCATTCAGGAGCAGGTTGTTCAGTTTCCATGTAGTTGAGCGGTTTTGATTGAGTTTCTTAGTCCTGAGTTCTAGTTTGATTGCACTGTGGTCTGAGAGACAGTTTGTTATAATTTCTGTTCTTGTACATTTGCTGAGGAGTGCTTTACTTCCAATTACGTGGTCGATTTTGGAGTAAGTACGATGTGGTGCTGAGAAGAATGTATATTCTGTTGATTTGGGGTGGAGAGTTCTATAGATGTCTATTAGGTCTGCTTGCTGCAGAGATGAGTTCAATTCCTGGATATCCTTGTTAACTTTCTGTCTCGTTGATCTGTCTAATGTTGACAGTGGAGTGTTGAAGTCTCCCATTATTATTGTATGGGAGTCTAAGTCTCTTTGTAAGTCTCTAAGGACTTGCTTGATGAATCTGGGTGCTCCTGTATTGGGTGCATTTATATTTAGGATAGTTAGCTCTTCCTGTTGAATTGATCCCTTTACCATTATGTAATGGCCTTCTTTGTCTCTTTTGATCTTTGATGGTTTAAAGTCTGTTTTATCAGAGACTAGTATTGCAACCCCCGCTTTTTTTTGTTCTCCATTTGCTTGGTAAATCTTCCTCCATCCCTTTATTTTGAGCCTATGTATATCTCTGCGTGTGAGATGGGTCTCCTGAATACAGCAGACTGATGGGTCTTGACTCTTTATCCAGTTTGCCAGTCTGTGTCTTTTAATTGGAGCATTTAGTCCATTTACATTTAAGGTTAAGATGGTTATGTGTGACCTTGACCCTGCCATTATGATATTAACTGGTTATTTTGCTCGTTAGTTTATGCAGTTTCTTCCTAGCATCGATGGTCTTTACATTTTGGCATGTTTTTGCAATGGCTGGTACTGGTTGTTCCTTTCCATGTTTAGTGCTTCCTTCAGGGTCTCTTGTAAGGCAGGCCTAGTGGTGACAAAATCTCTAAGCATTTGCTTATCTGTAAAGGATTTTATTTCTCCTTCACTTATGAAACTTAGTTTGGCTGGATATGAAATTCTGGGTTGAAAATTCTTTTCTTTAAGAATGTTGAATATTGGCCCCCACTCTCTTCTGGCTTGGAGAGTTTCTGCCAAGAGATCTGCTGTTAGTCTGATGGGCTTCCCTTTGTGGGTAACCCGACCTTTCTCTCTGGCTGCCCTTCAGATTTTTTCCTTCATTTCAACTTTGGTGAATCTGGCAATTATGTGTCTTGGAGTTGCTCTTCTCGAGGAGTATCTTTGTGGCGTTCTCTGTATTTCCTGGATTTGAATGTTGGCCTGCCCTACTAGGTTGGGGAAGTTCTCCTGGATGATATCCTGAAGAGTGTTTTCCAACTTGGTTCCATTTTCCCCCTCACTTTCAGGCACCCCAATCAGACGTAGATTTCGTCTTTTTACATAATCCCATACTTCTTGCAGGCTTTGTTCATTTCTTTTTGTTCTTTTTTCTTTTGGTTTCTCTTCTCGCTTCATTTCATTCATTTGATCCTCAATCGCAGATACTCTTTCTTCCAGTTGATCCAGTCGGTTACTGAAGCTTGTGCATTTGTCACGTATTTCTCGTGTCATGGTTTTCATCTCTTTCATTTCGTTTATGACCTTCTCTGCATTAATTACTCTAGCCATCAACTCTTCCACTTTTTTTCAAGATTTTTAGTTTCTTTGCGCTGGGTACGTAATTCCTCTTTTAGCTCTGAGAAATTTGATGTACTGAGCCTTCTTCTCTCATCTCGTCAAAGTCATTCTCCGTCCAGCTTTGATCCATTGCTGGCGATGAGCTGCGCTCCTTTGCCAGGGGAGATGCGCTCTTATTTTTTGAATTTCCAGCTTTTCTGCCCTGCTTTTTCCCCATCTTTGTGGTTTTATCTGCCTCTGGTCTTTGATGATGGTGATGTACTGATGGGGTTTTGGTGTAGGTGTCCTTCCTGTTTGATAGTTTTCCTTCTAACAGTCAGGACCCTCAGCTGTAGGTCTGTTGGAGATTGCTTGAGGTCCACTCCAGACCCTGTTTGCCTGGGTAACAGCAGCAGAGGCAGCAGAACATAGAATATTTCTGAACAGCGAGTGTACCTGTCTGATTCTTGCTTTGGAAGCTTCCTCTCAGGGGTGTACTCCACCCTGTGAGGTGTGGGGTGTCAGACTGCCCCTAGTGGGGGATGTCTCCCAGTTAGGCTACTCAGGGGTCAGGGACCCACTTGAGCAGGGAGTCTGTCCCTTCTCAGATCTCAACCTCCGTGTTGGGAGATCCACTGCTCTCTTCAAAGCTGTCAGACAGAGTCGTTTGCGTCTGCGGAGGTTTCGGCTGTTTGTTATTGCCCTGTCCCCAGAGGTGGAGTCTACAGAGACAGGCAGGTTTCCTTGAGCTGCTGTGAGCTCCACCCAGTTCGAGCTTCCCAGCAGCTTTGTTTACCTACTTAAGCCTCAGCAATGGCGGGCGCCCCTCCCCCAGCCTCGCTGCTGCCTTGCCGGTAGATCACAGACTGCTGCGCTAGCAATGAGGGAGGCTCCGTGGGTGTGGGACCCTCCCGGCCAGGTGTGGGATATGATCTCCTGGTGTGCCTGTTTGCTTAAGTGCAGTATTGGGGTGGGAGTTACCCGATTTTCCAGGTGTTGTGTGTCTCAGTTCCCCTGGCTAGGAAAAGGGATTCCCTTCCCCCTTGCGCTTCCCAGGTGAGGCAATGCCTCGCCCTGCTTCAGCTCTTGCTGGTCGGGCTACAGCAGCTGACCAGCACCGATCGTCTGGCACTCCCCAGTGAGATGAACCCAGTACCTCAATTGAAAATGCAGAAATCACCGGTCTTCTGTGTCACTCGCGCTGGGAGTTGGAGACTGGAGTTGTTCCTATTCGGCCATCTTTCTGAGAAACTTTTTTGTGATGAGTGCATTCATCCCACAGAGTTAAATCTTTCTTTTGATTCAGCAATTTGGAAACACTGTTGTCCATTCTGTGAATGGGCATTTGGGAACACATTGGGGACAATGGTGTAAAAACAAATATCCCAGGATAAAAACCAGAAAGCATCTGAGAACTGCTTTGTGATGTGTGCATTCATCTCAGAGTTAAACTTTTGTTTTGATAGAGCTGTTTGGAAACACTGCTTTTGTCCACTCTGCCAATGCACATTAGGGAGCTCATGAATCCTAAGATGAAAATGCCAATGTCCCAGGATGAAAACCAAGAATAATCCATCTGATAAACCACTTTGATATGTGTGCATTCATCTCTCAGACTTAAATCTTTGTTTTCATTCTGTAGTTTGGAGCACTGTTTTTGTAGGATCTGTGAAAAGACATCTGGAAAGGCAATGAGGCGTATGGTGAAAAAGAAAATATCTTCTGATAAAAACTATAAAGAAGCTGAGCTCATTGAGGCCAATGGCAAAAAAAGTGAATATCTGAGGATAAAAACAAGATGGAAGCTACCTGAGAAACCACTTTGTGATGTGTACATTCATCTCATCCAGTTAAACCTTTCTTTTGATTCAGCCATTTGGAAACCCTGTTGTTGTCCATTCTATGAATGGCAATTTGGGAGCTCATTGAGGCCAATGATGAAAAAGGGAATATTCCCGGATAAAAACTAGAAGGAAACTCTCTGAAAAACCGTTATGTGATATCTGCATTCATCTTGCACTGTTAAATATTTCTTTCCATTCAGCAGTTTGGAAACACTGTTTTTGTTCATTCTGCAAATGGATGTTTGAGAGCTCATTGAGGCCAATAACGAAAAAGAGAATATCCCAGGATAAAAACAGAAGGAAGTTATCTGAAAACTGCTTTGAAATGTGTGCATTCATCTCACAGAGTTAAATCTTTCTTGGGATATAGAAATTTGGAAACAACTGCTGAATGAATAGAAAGATTTAATTGTGCAAGATTAATGCACACACCATAAACCAGTTTCCCAGAGAGCTTCCTCTTAGTTTTTATCCTGGGATATTCACTTTTTCACTACTGACTTCCATGAGTCCCCAAATGTCCACTCCCAGAAATGACAAAAACAGTGTTTCCAAGCTGCTGAATTGAAAGAAAGGTTTAACTATGCGAGATGAAAACACACATCACAAAACGGTTTCTCAAATAGCTTCCTTACAGTTTTTATTCTGGTATATTCACTTTTTCACCATTGCCCTCAATAAGCATTTAAATCTCCGTTTGCAGAATGTACAAAAATAGTCTTTACAAACTCCTAATTCAAGAGAAAGGTTTATCTCAGTGATATGAATGCACACATTGCAAAGCAGTTTGTCACAAAGCTTCTTTCTAGTTTTTATCTGAAGGTATTTTTTTCACCATAGGCCTGAAGCTGCTCCCAAATATCCCTTTGCTGCTTCTACAAAAACAGTGTTTCCAAACTGCTGAGTGAAAAGAAAGTTTGAAATCTGAGACAAAAATGCACACATCATAATGTGGTTTCTCAGATACCTTCCTTCTAGTTTTTACAATGTAATATTCACTTTTCACCATTGGCCTCATTGAGCTCTTTAATGTCCATTTGCAGAATGGACAAAACAGTGCTTCCAAACTGCTGAATTAAAAGAAAGATTTAACTCTTTAAGATGAATGCAAAAAAACAAAGCAGTTTCTCAGAAAGTGTCTTATCAGTTTTTATCTGAAGATATTTTCCTTTTCAATATCGGCCTCAATTCACTCCCAAATGTCTATATGCAGAATGAACAAAACAGTGTATCCAAACTCTGAGTGAAAAGGAAGGTTTAACTCTGTGAGATTAAAGCTTACATTACAAGGCAGTTTCTCAGATAGCTTCCTTCTGATTTTTATCCTGGGATATTTGCTTTTTTGCCATTGACCTCAGTGAATTCCAAAATCTCCATTCACAGAAAGGGCAAAAACAGTTTTTCCAAACTCCTTAATCAAAAAAGGTTTAACTGTGCCAGATGAATGCACACATCACAAAGTAGTTTCTCAGATATCTTCCTTCCAGTTTTTATCGTGGGATATTTGCTTTAATATTGTTGGTCTCAATGAGCTCCCAAATGATCATTCACAGAGTGGACAAAAACAGTGTTTCCAAACTGCTGAATCAAATGAAAGGGTTAACTCTGTGAGACAAATGCACACATCACAAAGCAGTTTCTCAGATAGCTTCCTTCTAATTTTTATCCTGGGATATTCTCTTTATCACCTTTGACCTCAATGAGTTCCCAAATGTCCATTCACAGATATGACAAAATCAGTGTTTCCAAACAGCTGAGTCAAAGCAAAAGCTTAAATATGCCTGATAAACCCACACATCACAAAGGGGTTTCACAGTTAGCTTCCTTGTAGTTTTTATCCTTTGATATTTACTTTTTCACTATTGGCCTCAATGAGCTCACAAATGTCCATTCTGTGAATGGACAAAAACAGTGTTTCCCAACTGCTCAGTAAAAAGAAGTTTTAACTCTTGCAAGATAAATGTACTCATCACCAAGCAGTTTCTCAGAAAGCTTCTTTCTAGTTTTCACCAAATGTATTTTCTTTTTCACCATAAGCTTCAATGCACTCTGAAATATCTCTACACAGTTTCTACAAAAACAGCAGTTTCAAATTGCTGAAGGAAAAGAAAGGTTATCTCTGTGAGATGAATGCACACATAACAAAGCAGATTCTAAGAAAACGGTATTTTAGTTTTTACCTGAAGATACTTCCTTTTTTACCATAGTCCAAAATGTGCTCCTATATATTCCTTCACAGATCCTTCAAAAACAGTGTTTTCAAACTGATGAATAAAAGAAACTTTTAACCCTTTGAGATGAATGCTCACATCACAGAGCAGTTTCTCAGGTAGGTTCCTTCTAGTTTTTAGGTTGGGATATTCCTTTTTCACCTCTGGCCTCAATGAGCTCCCAAATGTCCATCTGCAGAAGGGTAAAAAAAAGTGTTTCAAAACTGTCCAATCCAAACAAAGTTTTATCTGTGCCAAATGAATGTTCAAATCACAAAGTGGTTTCTCAGGTAATTTCCTTCCAATTTTTATCATAGGATATTCACTTTTTCACAATTGGACTCAATGAGACCCCAAAATGTTCATTCACAGAATGAACAAAAAAAAAATTGTTTCCAAACAGTTAAATGAAAAGAAAAGTTTAACTCTGTGAGATGAATTAAAACATCACAAAGGAGTTTCTCAGAAAACTTCTTTGTAGTTTCTATCTGAAGAGATTTCTTTTTCACCATAGGCCTCAATGCACTCCCAAAAATCCCTTCACAGATTCTACAAAATAGTGTTTCCAGACTGCTGAATGAAAAGAAAGATTTAACTCTGCAAGGTAAATTCAAACATCACAAAGCAATTTTTCAGATAGCTTCTTTCTAGTTTTTATCCTGGGATAAACACCTTTTCGCAATGTGCATCAATGCACTCCAAAATGTCCATTCGTAGAATGGGAAAGACAGTGTTTCCAAAACTGCTGAATTAAAAGAAAGGTTTAACTCTGTGAGGTGAATGCTCACATAGCAAAGCTGTTTCTCAGAAACCTTCTTTCTATTTTTTATCCTGAGACATTTACTTTTTCACTATTGGCCTCAATGAGCTCCCAAATGTCCATTGGCAGAATGGACAAAAATACTGTTTCCAAACTGCTGAACGAAAAGAAAGGTTTAACTCTGTGAGATGAATGCACACATCACAAACCAGTTTCTCAGATTGCTTCCTTGTAGTTTTTATACTGGGGCATCCAATTTTCATTTTTGGCCTCATTGAGATCCCAAATGACCATTCACAGAATGGACAAAAACAATTTTTTCAAACTGCTGAATCAAAAGAAAGTTTTAACTCTGCATGATGAATGCAAACATAAACAAGTTGTTTTTCAGATACATTCCTTCTGGTTTTTATCCTGGGATATTCACTTTGTCACCTTTGGACAAAATGAGCTCCCAAATATGCATTCACAAAATGGACAAAAAAGTGCTTCCAAACTGCTAAATCAAAACAAATGTTTCACTCTGAGATGAAAGCACACAATACAAAGCAATTTATCACATAGCTTCCTTCTATTTTTTACCTTGGGATATTCATTTTTCCCCATTGCCTTCAATGAGCTCCCAAATGTACATTCCCAGAATGGGCAAACGAGCGTTTCCAAACTGCTGAATCAAAAGTAAGGTTTAGCTCTGTGACATGAATGCAAACATCACAAAGCAGTTTCTCAGAAAGCTTCTTAAAGTATTTTTCTGAAGATATTTTATTTTCACCATAGGCCAAAAGGAGCTCCCAAGTATCCCTTTGCAGATTACATAGAGACAGTGGTTCCAAACTGCTGAATGGAAAGAAAGGTTTAACTCTGTGAAGTAAATGCACCCATCAGAAAGCAGTTTCTCAGAAACCTTCTCTCCAGTTTTTATCCTAAGATATTTTCTTTTTCACCATGGGCCTCAAGGTGCTTCCAAGTATCCCTTAGCAGATTCAACAAAAACAGTATTTCCAAACTGCTGAACGAGAAGAAAGCTTCAACTCTGCAAGATGAATGCACACATCACAAAGTTGTTTCTCAGATCGCTTCCTTCTAGTTTTAATCCTGGGATGTTCTTTTTTTCCCCATTGGCCTCAATGAGCCTCCAAATGTTCATGGGCAGAATGAAAAAAAAAAAGTGTTTCCAAACTGCTGAGTCAAAAGGAAGGTTAAACTCTGTGAGATGAATGCACACATTCAAAGATGTTTTTCAGAAATCTTCTTACTAGTTTTTATCCTGGCATATTCATGTTTTTGCTATTGGCCTCAATGAGCTCCCAAATGTTCACTTGCAGAATGGACAAAAACAATATTTCCCAGCTGCTGAATCAAAAGAAAAATATAACTCCATGAGATGAATGCATACATCCTAAAGCAGGTTCTCAGGAAGCCTCTTTGTAATTTTTACCTGAAGATATTTTCTTTTTCACCATAGGCCTCAATGTGCTCCCAAATATCCCTTCACAGTTTCTACAAAAACAGTGTTTCCAAACTGCTGAAGGAAAAGAAAGGTCTAATTTTGTGAAATAAATGCTATAACACAGTGGTTTCTCAGATAGGCCTTCTAGTTTTTAACCTGGTATATTCACTTTTTCGCATTTTACCACAAAGAGCTCCCAAAGTTCATTCACAGAATGGAAAAAACAGCGTTTCCAAACTTTGAATCAGGAGAAATGTTTAACTCTGTGAGACAAATGTTTGTATCACAAAGCAGTTTCTTGCAAACTTTCTTTCTAGTGTTTATCTGAAGATATTTTCTTTTTCACCATAGGCCTCAAGGTGCTCCCAAATATCCCTTCACAGCTTGTATAAAAACCATTTTTACAAACAGCTGAATCAAAAGAAACTTTTAACTCTGTAAGATGATTGCACACATCACAAAGATGTTTCTCAGAAAGTTTCTTTCTACTTTTATTCTGGGATTTTCATTTTTTCAAAATTGACCTCAATGAGCTCCCAAATGTACATTCACATTATGAACAAAAACAGTGTTTCCAAAGTGTTGAATCAAAAGAAATGTTTAATTCTGTGAGATGAATGCACACGTCACAAATCAGTTTCTCAGATAGCTTCATTTTATTTTTTTATCATGGTAGATTTGCTCTTTCACCATTGGCATAAGGGAGCTCCCAAATGTCCATTTGCAGAATGGACAAAAAAAGTGTTTACAAGTTGCTGAATCAAAAGAAAGGTTTAACTCTGTGAGATTAATGCACACATCACAAACGGTTTCTCAGAAAGTTTCCTTCTAGTTTTTATCTGAAGATATTTTCTTTTTCACCATAAGTTTCAATGCTGTCCCAAATATCCCTTCTCAGATGCTACAACAACTGTGTTTCCAAACTGCTGACTCAACAGAAAGTGTTCACTCTGCAAGATGAATGCACATATCACAAAGTGGTTTCTTGGAGAACCTCCTTCTAGATTTTATACTGAGATATTCTTTTATGGCCATTGTCCTCAATGAGTACCCAAATGTCCATTGGCAGAATGGAAAAAACAGTGTTTCCAAACTGTTGAATGAAAAGAAAGGTTTAACTCTGTGAGTTGAGATGGTGCCATCACAAATTTGTTGCTCAGAATCATTCTTTCTAGTATTTATCCTGGGAAATTCGCTTTTTCACCACTGGTTTCAAAGAGCTCCCAAATGTCCATTCACAGAAAGGACTAAAACAGTGTTTCCAAACTGCTGCATGAAGAGAAAGATTTACTTATGCAAAGTGCATGCACACATCACAAGAGGTATTCTCAGACAGTTTCCTTCTCGTTTTTATCCTGGAATATTCACTTTTTTTGTCATTGGCCTCAATGAATTGACAACTGTCTACTCACAGATTGGACAAATAAGTGTTTCCAAACTGCTTAACCAAAAGAAAGGTTTAACTCTGTGAGTTGAATGCATGCATCACAAAGCAGTTTCTCAGAAAACTTTCTAGTTTTTATCTGATGATATTTTCTTTTTCAACATAGGTGTATATGCTCTTCAAAACATCCCTTTGCAGATTCCACAAAACAGTGTTTCCAAACTGCTAAATGAAAATAACAGATTAACTCTGTGAGATGAATTCACACATCACAAAGCAGTTTCTCAGATGGCCTTTTTCTATTTCTTATCCTGGGATATTCACCTTTTCACCCTTAGCCTCAAGGTGCTCTGAAATGTCCATTTGCAGAATGGACAAAAACAGTGTTTCCAAACTCCTGAATAAAAGCAAGTTTTAACTCTGTGAGATAAATGAATGCACACATCACAAAGCAGTTTCTCAGAAGGCTTCTTTCTAGTTTTTAGCTAAAGTTAAAATATTACTTTTTCACCATAAGCCTCATTGCACTCCCAAATATCTCTTTGCAGATTCCACAAAATCAGAGGTTCCAAACTCCTGAAAGAAAAGAAAGTTTTAGCTCTGTGAGATGGATGAACACATCACAAAGCAGTTTCTAAGAAAGCTTCATTCTAGTTTTTACCTGAAGATACTTTCTTTTTTATCATATCCAAACTGCCCTCCGAAATATTTCTTCACAGATCGTTCAAAAACAGTGTTTTCAAACAGCTGAATGAAAAGAAACTTCTAAATCTTCGAGAAGAATTCTCACATCACAAAGCAGTTTGTCAGATTCTTTGCTTCTAGGTTTTGTCCTGGGACATTTGACTTTTGCATTTGGCATCAATGGGTTCCCAATGTCCATTTGCAGAATGGACAAAAACAGTGTTTGTAGACTGCTGAATGAAAAGGTTTAACTCTGTGAGATGAATGCACACATCACAAAGCAGTTTCTCAGATAGCTTCTTTCTAGTTTTTATCCTGGGATATTTGCTTTTTCACCATTGGCCTCAATGAGCTCCAAAATGTCCATTTCAGAGAATGGACAAAAACAGTGTTTCCAAACTGCTGAATCAAAAGAAAGGTTTAACTCTGTGAGATGAATGCACACATCACAAAGCAGTTTCTCAGAAAGCTTCTTTCTAGTTTTTATCTGAACATATTTTCTTTTTCACCATTAGGCCTCAATGAGCTCCCAAATGTCCCTTTAGCAGATTCTACAAAAACAGTGTTTCCAAACTGCTGAAAGAAAAGAAAGGTTTAACTCTGTGAGATGAATGCACACATCACAAAGTGGTTTCTCAAATAGATTCATTCTAGGCTTTATCTGGGATATTCACTTTTTTGCCTTTGGCCTCAATGTGCGCCTAAATGTCCATTCACAGTAAAGGATGAAAAGAATGTTTCTAAACTGGTGAATCAAAAAAAAAAAGTTTAACTATGCAAGATGAATGCAGACATTATAGAGTGGTTTCTCAGATAGCTTCATTCTGGTTTTTATCCTGGGATATTCACTTCTTTGCTGAGGCCTTAAAGGGGCTCCCAAATGTCCATTCACAGAATGGACAATAACAGTGCTTTTAAACTGCTGAATCAAAAGAAAGGTTTACATTTGAGAGATGAATGCACACATTAAAAACGAGTTTTTCAGAAAGTTTCTTTCCAGTTTTTATCTGAAAATATTTTCTTTATCACTGTAGGCCTCAATGCTCCCAAATATCCTTTTGCACATTCTACAAAAACAGTGTTTCCAAACTACTTTATGAAAAGAAAAGTTTACCTCTGTGAGGTTAAAGCAGACATCACAAAGCAGTTTCTCAAACAGCTTCCTTCTAGATTTTATCCTGGGATATTTGCTTTTTCACCATTGGCCTCAGTGAGCTCCCAAATGTTCATTCACAGAACTGACAAAAATAGTGTTTCCAAACTGCTGATTCAAAAGAAAGTTTTAACTCTGTGAGATGAATGCACACATCACAAAGCAGTTTCTCAGAAAGCTTCTTTCTAGTTTTTATCTGGAGATATTTTCTTTTTCAACATAAGGCCTCAATGCACTCCCAAATATCCCTTCACAGATTGTGAAAAAACAGTGTTTCCAAACTTCTGAATGAAAAGAAAGTTTTAACTCTGTGAGATGAATGCACACATCACAAAAATTTCTCAAATAGTTTCCTTTCTTTTTTTATCTCTGAAGGATATTTTTTTTTTCGCCATTGGCCTCAATGAGCTCCAAATGTCCATTTACAGATGCTACAAAAACAGTGTTTCAAACTGCTGAAAAAAGAAATTTTAACTCTGTGAGATGAATGCACACATCACAAAGCAGTTTCTCAGAGAGCTTCCTTCTAGTTTTATCCTGGGATATTTCTTTTTCACCATTGGCCTCAATGAGCTCCCAAATGTCCCTTTGCAGAATGGACAAAAACAGTGTTTCCAAACTGCTGAATCAAAAGAAAGTTTTAACTCTGTGAGATGAATGCACACATCACAAAGCAGTTTCTCAGATAGCTTCCTTCTAGTTTTTATCCTGGGATATTCACTTTTTCACCATTGGCCTCAATGAGCTCCCAAATGTCCATTCACAGAATGGACAAAAAAACAGTGTTTCCAAACTGCTGAATGAAAAAAAAGGTTTTAACTCTGTGAGATGAATGCACACATCACAAAGCAGTTTCTCAGAAAGCTTCTTTCTAGTTTTTTTATCTTGAAGAATTATTTTTCACCATAGGCCTCAATGCTCCCAAATATCCATTTCACAGGTTCTACAAAAACAGTGTTTCCAAACTGCTGAATGAAAAAAAAGGTTTTTATCTCTGTGAGATGAATGCACACATCACAAAGTGGTTTCTCAAATAGCTTCCTTCTAGTTTTTATCTTGGATATTTGCTTTTTCACCATTGGCCTCAATGAGCTCCCAAATATCCATTCACAGAATGGACAAAAACAGTGTTTCCAAACTGCTGAATCAAAAGAAAGGTTTTAACTCTGTGAGATGAATGCACACATCACAAAGTGCAGTTTCTCAGAAATCTTCTTTTTAGTTTAATCTAAAGATATTTTCTTTTTCACCCAGGCCTCAATGAGCTCCCAAATATCCCTTCACAGAATTCTACAAAAACAGTGTTTCCAAACTGCTGAATGAAAAGAAAGGTTTAACTCTGTGAGATGAATGCACACATCACAAAGCGGTTTCTCAGAAAGCTTTTTCTTCTAGTTATTATCCTGGAATATTTGCCTTTTCACCCTTGGCCTCAATGAGCTCCCAAATGTCCTTCACGGAATGGACCAAAAACAGTGTTTCCAAACTGCTGAATCAAAAGAAAGGTTTAACTCTGTGAGATGAATGCACACATCACAAAGCAGTTTCTCTCAGAGCTTCCTTCTTAGTTTTTTATCCTGGGATATTCTTTTTCACCATTGGCCTCAATGAGCTCCCAAATGTCCATTCACAAATGGACAAAAACAGTGTTTCCAAACTGCTGAATCAAAAGAAAAGTTTAACTCTGTGAGATGAATGCACACATCACAAAGCAGTTTCTCAGATAGCTTCCTTTCTAGTTTTTTATCTAAGATATTTTTTTTTTCCATTGGCCTCAATGAGCTCCCAAATATCCATTTGCAGAATGGACAAAAACAGTGTTTCCAAACTGCTGAAAAAAAAAATTTTAACTCTGTGAGATGAATGCACACATCACAAAGTGGTTTCTCAGATAGCTTCCTTCTAGTTTTTATCTCAGGGATATTCTCTTTTTCACCATTGGCCTCAATGAGCTCCCAAATGTCCATTCACAGAATGGACAAAAACAGTGTTTCCAAACTGCTGAATCAAAAGAAAAATTTAATTCTCTGTGAGAGATGAATGCACACATCACAAAGCAGTTTTCTCAAAAGCTTTTTCTAGTTTTTATCTGAAGATATTTACTTTTTCACCATAGGCCTCAATGTGCTCCCAAATATTCCTTTGCAGATTGTGCAAAAACAGTGTTTCCAAACTGCTGAATGAAAAGAAAGTTTTAACTCTGTGAGATGAATGCACACATCACAAAGCAGTTTTCTCAGAATAGCTTCCTTTCTAGTTTTTTTTATCCTGGGATATTTGCTTTTTCATCATTGGCCTCAATGAGCTCCCAAGTGTCCATTCACAGAATGAACAAAAACAGTGTTTCCAAACTGCTGAATCAAAAGAAAGGTTTAACTTCTGAGATGAATGCACAAATCACAAAAGTTTCCTAGAAAGCTTCTTTCTAGTTTTTATCTGAAGATATTCAGATCAACCATTGGCCTCAATGTGCTCTCCAAAAGTCCATTTGCAGAATGGACAAAAACAGTGTTTCCAAACTGCTGAAAGAAAAGAAAGGTTTTTCTCTGTGAGATGAATGCACACATCACAACAAAGCAGTTTCTCAGATAGCTTCCTTCTAGTTTTTATCCTAGGATTTTTTTTCACCATTGGCCTCAATGAGCTCCAAAATGTCCCATTTGCAGAATGGAGAAAAACAGTGTTTTCCAAACTGCTGAATCAAAAGAAAGGTTTAACTCTGTGAGATGAATGCACACATCACAAAGCAGTTTCTCAGAAAGCTTCTTTCTAGTTTTTTTTATCTGAGGATATTTTTTTTTTCATTGGCCTCAATGAGCTCCCAAAAATGTCCCTTTCAGAATCTACAAAAAACAGTGTTTCCAAACTGCTGAATGAAAAGAAAGGTTTAACTCTGTGAGATGAATGCACACATCACAAAGCTGTTTCTCAGATAGCTTCCTTCTAGTTTTTTTATCCTGGGATATTCCCTTTTCACCATTGGCTTCAATAAGGTCCCAAATGTCCATTTGCAGAATGGACAAAAAAACCGTCTTTCCTCACAGCTCAGGAAAAAGGATATTTTAACTCTGTGAGATAAATGCACACATTAAAAACAGTTTCTCAGATAGCTTCCTTCTAGTTTTATCCTGGGATATTCTTTTTTTCACCATTGGCCTCAATGAGCTCCCAAATGTCCATTTACAGAATGGACAAAAACAGTGTTTCCAAACTGCTGAATCAAAAGAAAGTTTTTAACTCTATGAGATGAATGCACACATCACAAAGCAGTTTCTCAGAAACCTTCTTTCTAGTTTTTTTTTTTTTTGGAAGATATTTTCCTTTTCACCTTAGACCTCAATATGCTCCCAAATATCCCTTTGCAGATTCCACAGACAGTGTTTCCAAACTTCTGAATGAAAAGAAAGGTTTAACTCTGTGAGATGAATTCACGCATCACAATGCGGTTCCTCAGATAGCTTCCTTCTAGTTTTTATCCTGGTGTATTCACTTTTTGACATTTGCCTCAATGAGCTCACAAATACCCATTCACAGAATGGACAAAAAAAACAGTGTTTCCAAACTGCTGAAAAAAAAAAAGTTTTAACTCTGTGAGATGAATGCACACATCATCACAAAAGCGGTTTCTCAGGTAACAACCTTCTAGATTTTTTCCTGGGATATTCTTTTTTCACCATTGGCCTCAATGAACTCCCAAATGTCCATTTGCAGAAAGGACAAAAAACAGTGTTTCCAAACTGCTGAATGAAAAAAAAAGTTTAACTAACTCTGTGAGATGAATGCACACATCACAAAAGCAGTTTCTCAGATAGCTTCCTTCTAGTTTTTATCCTGGGATATTTTTTTTTCACCATTGGCCTCAATGAGCTCCCAAATATCCATTCACAGAATGGACAAAAACAGTGTTTCCAAACTGCTGAATCAAAAGAAAGGTGTAACTCTCTGAGGTGAATACACATATCAAAAAGTGGTTTCTCATATAGCTTCATTCTAGTTTTTATCCTGATGTATTCCCTTTTTCACTATTGGCCTCAATGAGCTCCCAAATGTCCATTAGCAGAATTGAGAAAAACAGTGTTTCCAAACTGCTAAATCAAAAAAAAGGTTTAACTCTGTGAGATGAATGCACACATCACAAAGCAGTTTCTCAGATAGCTTCCTTCTAGTTTTTTATCCTGGTATATTTTGCTTTTTTTCACCATTGGCCTCAATAAGCTCCCAAATATCCTTTTGCAGAAAAGTACAAAAACAGTGTTTCCAAACTGCTGAATGAAAAGAAAGTTTTAACTCTCTGAGATGAATGCACACATCACAAAGCAGTTTCTCAGATAGCTTCCTTCTACTTTTTATCCTGGGATATTCACTTTTTTGCCATTGGGCCTCAATGAGCTCCCAAATGTCCATTTGCAGAATGTACAAAAACAGTGTTTCCAAATTGCTGAATCAAAAGAAAGGTTTAACTCTGTGAGATGAATGCACACATCACAAAGCAGTTTCTCAGAAAACTTCTTTGTAGTATTTATCTGAAGATATTTTCTTTTTCACCATAGGCCTCATAGTGCTCTCAAATATCCCTTGGCAGATTCTACAAAAACAGTGTTTTCAAACTGCTGAATGAAAAGAAACTTTTAACTTTTTGAGATGAATGCACACATCACAAAGCAGTTTGTCAGATTTCTTCCCATAGTTTTTATCCTGGGATATTCACTTTTTCATTTTTGGCCTCAATGAGCTCCCAAATGTCCATTTGCAGAATGGAAAAAACAGTGTTTCCAAACTGCTGAATCAAAAGAAAGTTTTAACTCTGTGAGATGAATGCACACATCACAAAGCAGTTTCTCAGAAAAGCTTCTTTCTAGTTTTTATCTGAAGATATTTTCTTTTTTCACCATAGGCCTCAATGCACTCCCAAATATCCCTTTGCAGATTCCACAAAAACAGTGTTTCCAAACTGCTGAATCAAAAGAAAGGTTTAACTCTGTGAGATGAATGCACACATCACAAAGCAGTTTCTCAGAAAGCTTCTTTCTAGTTTTTATCCTGGAATATTTTTTTTTTTTGCCAGGCCTCAATGAGTTCTCAAATGTCCATTCACAGAATTGACAAAAACAGTGTTTCCAAAGTGCTAAAACAAAAGAAAGTTTTAACTCTGTGAGATGAATGCACACATCACAAAGCAGTTTCTCAGATAGCTTTCTTTTAGTTTTTATCCTGGGATATATTTGATTTTTTCACCTTTGGCCTCAATGAGCTCCCAAATATCCATTCACAGAATGGACAAAAACAGTGTTTCCAAACTGCTGAATCAAAAGAAAGGTTTAACTCTGTGAGATGAATGCACACATCACAAAGCAGTTTCTCACAAAGCTTTTTTCTAGTTTGCATTCTGAGATATTAGCTTTTTCACCATTGGCCTCAATGAGCTCCCAAATATCTCTTTGCAGATTCTACAAAAACAGTGTTTCCAAACTGCTGAAAGAAAAAAGAAAGTTTAACTCTGTGAGATGAATGCACACATCACAAAGCAGTTTCTCAGATAGCTTCCTTCTAGTTTTTATCCAGGGATATATTTGCTTTTTTTGCCATTGGCCTCAATGAGCTCCCAAATGTTCATTCCAGAATGGACAAAAACAGTGTTTCCAAACTGCTGAATCAAAAGAAAAGTTTTAACTCTCTGTGAGATGAATGCACACATCACAAAGCAGTTTCTCAGATAGCTTCCTTCTAGTTTTTTATCCTGGGATATTTTCTTTTTTGCACCATTGGCCTCAATGAACTCCCAAATGTCCATTTGCAGAATGGACAAAAACAGTGTTTCCAAACTGCTGAATCAAAAGAAAGGTTTAACTCTGTGAGATGAATGCACACATCACAAAGCAGTTTCTCAGAAAGCTTCTTTCTTAGTTTTAATCTGAAGATATTTTCTTTTTCACCATAGCCTCAATGCATTCCCAAATATTCCTTTGCAGATTCTACAAAAACAGTGTTTCCAAACTGCTGAAAGAAAAGAAAGATTTAACTCTGTGAGATAAATGCACACACCACACAGTGGTTTCTCAGGTAGCTTCTTTCTAGTTTTTATCCTGGGATATTAACTTTTTTTGCCCATTGGCCTCAATGAGCTCCCAAATACCCATTCACAGAATGGACAAAAACAGTGTTTCCAAACTGCTGAATCAAAAGAAAGTTTTAACTCTGTGAGATGAATGCACACATCACAAAGCTGTTTTCTCAGATAGCTTCCTTCTAGTTTTTATCCTGGGATATTTCCTTTTTCACACATTGGCCTCAATGAGCTCCCAAATGTCCATTTGCAGAATGGAAAAAAACAGTGTTTCCAAACTGCTGAATGAAAAGAAAGGTTTAACTCTGTGAGATGAATGCACACATCACAAAGTGTTTTCTCAGATAGCTTCTTCTAGTTTTTATCTGAAGATATTTTCTTTTTCACCAATTGCCTCAATGAGCTCCCAAATGTCATTTGCAATCTACAAAAACAGTGTTTCCAAACTGCTGAATGAAAAGAAAGTTTTAACTCTGTGAGATGAATGCACACATCACAAAGTGGTTTTTCAGATAGTTTCCTTCTAGTTTTTATCCTGGGATATTATTTTTTTTTTCACCATTGCCTCAATGAGCTGCTCCAAATATCCATTTGCAGAATGGACAAAAACAGTGTTTCCAAACTGCTGAATCAAAAGAAAGGTTTAACTCTCTGAGATGAATGCACACATCACAAAGTGGTTTCTCAGATAGTTTCCTTCTAGTTTTTATCCTGGGATATTCACTTTTTTGCCATTGGCCTCAATGAGCTCCCAAATATCCATTTGCAGAATGGACAAAAACAGTGTTTCCAAACTGCTGAATCAAAAAAAGAATGTTTTAACTCTGTGAGATGAATCCATCCATCAAAAAGCAGTTTCTCAGAAAGCTTCTTTCTGGTTCTTATCTGAAGATATTTTCTTTTCACCATAGGCCTCAATGCACTCCAAATGTCCATTCACAGTATGGACAAAAACAGTGATTCCAAACTGCTGAATGAAAGAAAGGTTTTAACTCTGTGAGATGAATGCACACATCACAAAGCAGTTTCTCAGATAGCTTCCTTCTAGTAGTTTTTTATCCTGGGATATTTTTTTTTCTGCCTTTGGCCTCATGAGCTCTCCCAAATGTCCATTTTTGCAGAATGGACAAAAACAGTGTTTCCAAACTGCTGAATCAAAAGAAAAGTTTAACTCTGTGAGATGAATGCACACATCACAAAGCAGTTTCTCAGATAGCTTCCTTCTAGTTTTTATCCTGGATATTTCTTTTTTGCCATTGGCCTCAATGAACTCCCAAATGTCCTTTTGCAGAATGGACAAAAAACAGTGTTTCCAAACTGCTGAATCAAAAGAATGTTTTAACTCTGTGAGATGAATGCATGCTTCACAAAACAGTTTCTCAGAAAGCTTCTTTCTAGTTCTTATCTGAAAATATTTTCTTTTTCACCATAGGCCTCAATGCACTCCCAAATATCCATTCACAGAATGGACAAAAACAGTGTTTCCAAACTGCTGAATGAAAAGAAAGTTTTAACTCTGTGAGATGAATGCACACATCACAAGCAGTTTTTCTCAGATAGCTTCCTTCTAGTTTTTATCCTGGGATATTCCCTTTTCACCATTGGCCTCAATGAGCTCCCAAATATCCCTTCACAGAATGGACAAAAACAGTCTTTCCAAACTGCTGAATCAAAAGAAAAATTTAAATTTGTGAGATGAATGAACACATCACAACTGTTTTCTCAGATAGATTCTTTGTAGTTTTTATCCAGAGATATTCATTTTTTTGCCATTGGCCTCAATGAGCTCCCAAATAGTCCATTTGCAGAATGAACAAAAACAGTGTTTCCAAACTGCTGAATCAAAAGAAAGTTTTAACTCTGTGAGATGAATGCACACATCACAAAGCAGTTTCTCAGAAAGCTTCTTTCTAGTTTTTATCTGAAGATATTTTCCTTTTTCACCATAGGCCTCAATGTGCTCCAAATATCCCTTCACAGAATCTACAAAAACAGTGTTTCCAAACTGCTGAATGAAAAGAAAGGTTTAACTCTGTGAGATGAATGCACACATCACAAAGCAGTTTCTCAGATAGCTTCTTCTAGGTTTTTATCCTGGGATATTCACTTTTTTGCCATTGGCCTCAATGAGCTCCCAAATGTCCATTTGCAAAGAATGGACAAAAACAGTGTTTCCAAACTGCTGAAAGAAAAGAAAGATTTAACTCTGTGAGATGAATGCACACATCACAAAGCAGTTTCTCAGATAGCTTCCTTCTAGTTTTTATCCTGGGATATTTTTTTTTTTGCCTTTGGCCTCAATGAGCTCCCAAATGTCCATTCACAGAATGGAGAAAAACAGAGTTTTTAAACTGCTGAATCAAAAGAAAGGTTTAACTCTGTGAGTTGAATGCACACATCACAAAGCAGTTTCTCAGAAAGCTTCTCTTCTAATTTTTATCTGATGATATTTTCCTTTTTCACCATAGGCCTCAATGAGCTCCCAAATATCCCTTTGCAGATTCTACAAAAACAGTTTTCCAAACTGCTGAATGAAAAAAAAAAAGTTTTTAACTCTGAGAAATGAATGCACACATCACAAAGCAGTTTCTCAGATAGCTTCCTTCTAGTTTTTATCTCTGAATATATTTTTTTTTCACCATTGGCCTCCATGAGCTCCAAAATGTCGATTCACATAATGGACAAAAGCAGTGTTTGCAAACTGCTGAAGAAAAGAAAGATTTAACTCTGTGAGATGAATGCACACATCAAAAGCTGTTTCTCAGATAGCTTCCTTCTAGTTTTTATCCTGGGATATTTGCTTTTTCACCATTGGCCTCAATGAGCTCCCAAATGTCCATTTCACAGAATGGACAAAAAACAGTGTTTCCAAACTGCTGAATCAAAAGAAAAAGTTTTAACTCTGTGAGATGAATGCACACATCACAAAAAGCAGTTTCTCAGAAAGTTTCTTTCTAGTTTTTATCTGAAGATATTTTCCTTTTCACCATAGGCCTCAATGCACTCCCAAATATCCCTTTGATGATTCTACAAAAACAGAGTTATCAAACTGCTGAATGAAAAAAAAAGGTTTAACTCTGTGAGATGAATGCACACATCACAAAGCAGTTTCTCAGATAGCTTTCTTCTAGTTTTTATCCTGGTATATTCACTTTTTCACCATTGGCCTCAATGAGCTCCCAAATGTCCATTTGCAGAATGGACAAAAACAGTGTTTCCAAACTGCTGAATCAAAAGAAAGTTTTAACTCTGTGAGATGAATGCACACATCACAAAGCAGTTTCTCAGAAAGCTTCTTTCTAGTTTTTATCTGAAGATTTTTTTTTTTAACACAGGCCTCATGCAGCACTCCCAAAAATCCCTTCACAGATTCTACAAAACAGTGTTTCCAAAATGCTGAATGAAAAGAAAAAGTTAACTCTATGAGATGAATGCACACATCACAAAGCCGTTTATCAGGTAGCTTCCTTGTAGTTTTTATCGTGGAATATTCACTTTTTCACCATTGGCCTCAATCAGCTCCCAAATGTCCATTTGCAGAATGGACAAAAAACGTGTTTCCCAACTGTTCAGTAAAAAGGAAGTTTTAACTCTGTGAGATGAGTGCACACACATCACAAAGCAGTTTCTCTCAGAAAGCTTCCTTCTAGTTTTTATCTGATGATACTTATATTTTTTTTGCCATGGCCTCAATGAATCTCCAAAATGTCCATTTGCAGAATGGACAAAAACTGTGTTTGTACATGCTGAATCAATAGAAACGTTTAATTCTGAGTGTAAAGCACACATCACAAAGCAGTTTCTCAGATAGATTCCTTCTAGTTTTTTATCTGGATATTTCCTTTTTCACCATTGGCCTCAATGCTCTCCAAATGTCCATTTGCAGAATGGACAAAAACAGTGTTTCCAAACTGCTGAATCAAAAAGAAAAAGTTTAACTCTGTGAGATGAATGCACACATCACAAAGCAGTTTCTCAGAAAGCTTCCTTCTAGTTTTTATCTGGGATGTTTTCTTTTTCACCATTGGCCTCAATGAGCTCCCAAATATCCATTTGCAGATTGGACAAAAACAGTGTTTCCAAACTGCTGAATGAAAAGAAAGGTTTAACTCTGTGAGATGAATGCACACATCACAAAGCAGTTTTTCTCAGATAGCTTCCTTCTAGTTTTTATCCTGGGATATTTCTTTTTCACCATTGGCCTCAATGAGCTCCCAAATGTCCATTTGCAGAATGGACAAAAAAACAGTGTTTCCAAACTGCTGAATCAAAAAAAATTTTAACTCTGTGAGATGAATGCACACATCACAAAGCAGTTTTTCTCAGATAGCTTCCTTCTAGTTTTTATCCTGGGGTATTCTGTTTTCGCCATTGGCCTCAATGAGCTCCCAAATGTCCATTCACAGAATGGAAAACAATAGTGTTTCCAAACTGCTGAATCAAAAAGAGGTTTAACACTGTGGGATGAATGCACACATCACAAAGCAGTTTCTCAGAAATCTTCTTTCTTCTTTTTTTTATCTGGGATATTTTCTTTTTCACCATAGGCCTCAATGTGCTCCCAAATGTCCCTTTGCAGATTCTACAAAAACAGTGTTTTTCCAAACTGCTGAATGAAAAGAAAAGTTTAACTCTGTGAGATGAATGCACACATCACAAAGCAGTTTCTCAGATAGCTTCCTTCCAGTTTCTATCCTTGGATATTCATTTTTTTTCCATTGTCCTCAGTTAGGTTCCAAACATCCATTCAAAGAATGGACAAAAACAGTGTTTTTTTTCAACATAGGTGCCTCAACCAGTTTTTCAGCTCCCTAGTTTTTATATCCTTTTGCAGCAGATTGCTTTCACAGAAAAAAAACAGTGTTTCCAAACTGCTGAATCAAAGAAAGATTTAACTCTGTGAGATGAATGCACACATCACAAAGCAGTTTCTCAGATAGCTTCCTTCTATTTTTTATACTGGGATATTTGCTTTTTCACCACAGGTCTCAATGAGCTCCCAAATATCCATTCGCAGAATGGATAAAAACAGTGTTTCCAAACTGCTGAATCAAAATAAAAGTTTAAAACTGTGAGATGAATTCACACATCACAAAGCAGTTTCTCAGAAAGCTTCTTTATCCTTTTTATCTGAAGATATTTTCTTTTTTTCACCATAGGATCAATGCGCTCCCAAACATCCCCTCACAGATTCTACAAAAACAGTGTTTCCAAACTGCTGAATGAAAAGAAGGTTTAACTCTGTGAGATGAATGCACACATCACAAAGCAGTTTCTCAGATAGCTTCCTTTCTTCTGTTTTTTATCCTGTGATATTAGCTTTTTTGCCATTGGCCTCAATGAGCTTCCAAATGTCCATTCACACAGAAATGGCACAAAAACAGTGTTTCCAAACTGCTGAATCAAAAAGGAAGTTTCAACGTTGTGAGGTGAATGTAAACATCACAATGTAGTTTCTCAGATAACTTTCTTCTAGTTTTTATCCTGGGATATTATCTTTTTTGCCATTGGCCTAAATACGCTCCCAAAAACCCATTTGCAGAATGGACAAAAACTGTGTTTCCAAACTGCTGAATCAAAAAAATGTTTAACTCTCTGAGATGAATGCACACATCACAGGAGAAGTGGTTTCTCAGATAGCTTCATTCTAGTTTTTATCCTGGGATATTTTTTTTTCACCATTGGCCTCAATGACCTCCCAAATGTCCATTCGCAGAATGGAGAAAAACAGTGTTTCCAAACTGCTGAATAAAAAGAAGGGTTTAATTCTGTGAGATGAATGCACACATCACAAAGTGGTTTCTCAGATAGCTTTCTTTTCTAGTTTTTTCCTGGATATTTTTTTTTCACCATAGGCCTCAATGAGCTCCCAAATGTCCATTTCACACAATGTACAAAAACAGTGTTTCCAAACTGCTGAATAAAAAAGGAAAGTTTTAACTCTGTGAGATGAATGCACACATCACAAAGCAGTTTCTCAGATAGCTTCCTTCTAGTTTTTATCCTGGTATATTCACTTTTTTGCCTTTGGCCTCAATGAGCTCCCAAATGTCCATTTGCACAATGGACAAAAACTGTGTTTCCAAACTGTTGAATAAAAAGAAAGTTTTAACTCTCTGAGATGGATGCACACACTGGAAAGTGATTTCTCAAATAGCTCCCTTCTAGTTTTAGTCCTGGATATTAGCCTTTTTTGCCACTGGGCCCAATGAGCTCCCAAATGTTCAGTCCCAGAATGTACAAAAACAGTGTTTCCAAACTGCTGAATCAAAAGAATGGTTTAATTTGATGAGATGAATGCACACATCACAAAGCCGTTTCTAAGAAAACTTCTTTGTAGTATCTATCTGAGGATATTTTCTTTTTCACCCTAGGCCTCATAGCACTCTCAAATATCCCTTCAGCAGATTCTACAAAAACAGTGTTTGGAAACTGCTAAATGAAAAGAAACTTTTAACTCTCTGAGATGAATGCACACATCACAAAGCGATTTCTCAGATCCCTTTCTTTTAGTTCTTATCCTGAGATATTCACTTTTTTTCACCTTTTGGCCTCAATGAGTCCCAAATGTCCATTTTGCAGAATGGACAAAAACAGTGTTTCCAAACTGCTGAATCAAAAGAAAGGTTTAACTCTGTGAGATGAATGCACACATCATAAAACAGTTTCTCAGAAAGCTTCTTTCTAGTTTTAATCTTGAGATATTCACTTTTTTGCTGTTGGCCCCAATGCGCTACCAAATATCCCTTTGCAGATTCCACAAAAACAGTGTTTCCAAACTGTGGAATGAAAAGAAAGTTTGAATTCTGTGAAATGAATGCACACAACATGAAGAGGTTTCTCAGATAACTTCCTTCTAATTTTTCTCCTGAGACATTCATTTTTTGTCTTTGGAATCAATGCAGTCCAGAATGTCCAATTGCAGATTCTACAAAAACAGTGTTTCCAAACTACTGAATGAAAAGAAAGATTTAACCCTGCGAGATGAAAGCAAACATCATGAAGCAGTTTCTCAGATAGCTTCCTTCCAGTTTTTAAACTGGAATATTAACTTTTTCACCATTGGCCTCAATTAACTCCCAAATGTCCATTTGCAGAATGGACAAAAACAGTGTTTCCAAGCTACTGAATCAAAAGAAAGGTTTAACTCTGTGAGATGAATGCACATCACAAAGTTATTTTTCAGATCACTTCCTTCTTGTTTTTATCCTGGGATATTGGCTTTTTTGCCTTTGGCCTCAATACGCTCCAAAATGTCCATTTGCAGAATGGACAAAAACAGTGTTTCCAAACTGGTGTATAAAAAGAAAGGTTTAACTCTTTGGGATGAATGCACACATCATAAATCAGGTTCTCAGAAATCCTCTTTATAGTTTTTGTCTGAAAATATTTTCTTTTTCATCATAGGCCTCAATGTGCTCCCAGATATCCCTTTGCAGATTGTACAAACCCAGTGTTTCCAAACTGCTGAATGAAATGAAAGGTTTAACTCTGTGAGATGAATGCACACATCACAAAGCAGTTTCTCACATAGCTTCCTCCTATTTTTACCCTGGGATATTTTCTTTCGTTTTTCACTATTGGCCTGAAAGTGCTCCCAAATGTGCATTTGCAGAATGGACAAAAACAGTGTTTCCAAACTGCTGAATCAAAAGAAAGGTTTAACTCTGTGAGATGAATGCACACATCAAAAAGCAGTTTCTCAGAAAGCTTCTTTCTAGTTGTTATTTGAAGTTTTTTTTCACAATAGGCCTCAATGTGTTCCCAAATATCCCTTCACAGATTCTACAAAATCAGCTGTTTACAAACTGATCATTAAAAAGAAAATTTAACCCTGTGAGATTAATACACACATCACAAACTGGTGTCTCAGGTAGATTCCTTCTAGTTTTTATCCTGGGATATTCCTTTTTTCACCATTGGCCTCAATGAGCTTCCAAATGTCCATTCACAGAATGAACAAAAACAGTGTTTCTAAACTGTAGAGGGAAAAGAAATGTTTAACTCAGTGAGATGAATGCACACATCACAAAGCAGTTTCTAAGATAGTTTTCTTCTAGGTTTTATCCTGGGATAGTTGTCTTTTTCGTCATTGGCCTCAAGTAGCTCCCAAATGTCCATTCACAGAATGGAGAAAAACAGTGTTTCCAAATGGCTGAATCAAAAGAAATGTTTAACTCTGTGAGATGAATGCACACATCAAAAGCAGACTTTCTCAGAAACTTCTCTCTTGTTTTTATTCTGGGATTTTCATTTTTGCTAATGGTCTCAAATAGTTCCCAATGTCCACTTGCAGAATGGACAAAAACAATGTTTCCAAACTGGTGAATCAAAACAAAGGTTTATCTCTGTAGAATGAATGCACAAATTACAAAGCAGTTTCTGATCACTTCTTTCTAGTTTTTATCCTGGGATATTCGCTTTTGCTCCTTTGGCCTCAATGGCTCCCAAATATCCATTTGCAAAATGGACAAAAACAGTGTTTCCAAACTGCTGAATGAAAAGAAAGCTTTAACTCTGTGAGATGAAGACACACATCACAAAACAGTTTCAAATAAATCTTCTTTCCAATTTTTATACCGAGATATTCACTTTTTCACCATTGGCCCTTATACACTACAAAATATCCCTTTGCAGATTCTACAAAAACCATGTCTCTAAACTGTTGGATGAAAAGTAAAGTTTAATACTTCGAGAAGAATGCACACATCACAAAGTGGTTTCTTGGATAGCTTCCTTCTTCTTTTGTCCTGGCATATTTGCTTTTTCACCATTGGCCTCAATGAGCTCTTAAATGTCCATTCACAGAATGGACAAAAACAATGTTTTCAAACTGCTGAATCAAAAGAAAAGTTTACCTTTCTGAGAGAAGAAGGCACACACCACAAAGCAGTTTCCCAGATATCTTTCTTGCAGTTTTTATGCTGGAATATTGCCTTTTTTTGCCATTGGCCTCAATGAGATCCAAAATGTCCATTCGCAGAATGGAAAAAACCAAAACGAAACAGTGTTTCCCACCTGCTGAATCAAAAGAAAATTTTAATCTCTGTATGAATGCACACAACACAGAGCAGTTTCTCAGAAAATTTCTTTCTAGTTTATAACTGAAGTTATTTTCTTTTTCACCATAAGCCTCAAAGCACTCCAAAATGTCCCTTCACAGATTCTACAAAATAGTGTTTCCAAACTGCTGAATGAAAAGAAAAGTTAATTCCATGAGAAGAACACACACATCAAAAAGAGGTTTCTCAGATTGCTTCCTCTTTGTTTTTATCCTGGGACATTTGCTTTGTTGCCTTTATCCTCAATGAGTTCCCAAATGTCCATTTGCAGAATGGACAAGAACAGTGTTTCCAAAACTACTGAATCAAAAGATAGATTCAACTAAGCAACATGAATGCACACATCACAAAGCGATTTCTCAGATTCCTCTCTCTTAGTTTTTATCCTGCGACATTCATTTTTTTGCCACTGACTTCAATGAGTCTCCAAATGTCCATTAACAGAATGGACACCAACAGTGCTGGAAAACTGCTGAATCAAAAGAAAGTTTTAATTCTGTGAGATGAATACACACATCAGAAAGCAGTTTCTGAGAAGGCTTCTTTTTGATTTTTACCTGAGACATTCTCTTTTTCACCATAGGCCTCAATGCTTTCCCAAATATCCTTTCACAGATTCTGCAAAAGCAGTGTTTCCAATCTGCTGAATTGAAAGATAGATTTAACTCCTTGAGTTCAATGCATACATCACAAAGTGGTTTCTCAGAGAGCTTGCTTCTGTTTTTATCCTGGGTTATTCACTTTTTTGTCATTGGCCTTATGGAGCTACAAGATATCCATTCACAGATGGACGAAAACTGTGTCTCCAAATTGCTGAATCAAAATAAAGTTTTAACTCTGTGAGATGAATGCACACTCCTCGAAGCAGTTTCTTGACAAACTTCTTTCTAGTTTTTATCTGAAGATATTTTCTTTTTTATCCTATGCCTCAATGCGTTCCCAAATATCCATTCACAGATTCTACAAAAACAGTGGTTCCTAACTGCTGTATGATAAAGAAAATTTAACTCTGTGAGATGAATACGTGCCTCCAAAATGGTTTCTCACAGAGCTTTCTCTTTCTTTTTATCCTTGGATATTTGCTTTGTCACCTTTGTGTCAATTAGCTACAAGATGTCCATTCCCAGAATGGTCAAAAACCGTGTTCCCAAATTGCTGAATCAAAAGACAAGTTCACCTAAGCAAGATGAATGCAGACATCACAAAGCAGTTTCTCAGATAGCTTCCTCTTATTTTTTACCCTGGGACATTCGCTTTTCCCACTTTGGCCTCAATGAACTAACAAATGTCAATTTGCAGAAGAGAAAAAAAGTGTATTTCCAAACTGCTGAATCAAAAGAAAATTTTGACTCTCTGAGATGAATGCACACATCAGAAAGCAGTTTCTCAGAAAATTTCCAGCTTTATCTGAAGATATTCTCTTTTTGACTGTAGGCTTCAATGTGCTCCAAATTATCCCTTCACAAATTCTTCAAAAACAGTGTTTTCAAACTGCGGAGTGAAAAGAAATTTTAACACTGTGAGATGAATGTTGTTGTTTCTCAGATATCATCCTTTTGGCTTTTATCCGGCATAATCACTTTTTTGCCATTGGCCTCAATGAGTTCCCAAATGTCCATTCACAGAACAGAGAGAAACAAGGTTTCAAAACTGCTGAATGAAAAGAAATGCACATATCCAAAAGCAGCTTCTCAGATAACTTCCCCTTAGTTTTTATGTTTGGCCATTCAGGTTTTCACCATTGACATCAATGAGCTCCCAAATGTCCATTCGCTGAATTCACAAAAACAATGTATCCAAATTGCTGAATCAAAAGAAAGGTTTAGCTGTGTGAGATGAATGCACACATCACAAAACAGTTTCTCAGAAACCTTCTTTCTAGTTTTTATCTGAAGATGTCTTCTTTTTCACCCTAGGCCTCAATACACTCCCTAATATCCATTCACAGATTCTACAAAAGCAGTGTTTTCAATCTGCTGAATTGAAAAATAGATAGAACTCCTCAAGTTCAATGCACATGTCACAAAGTGGTTTCTCAGATAGCTTGCTTCTGTTTTTATCCTGGGTTATTCACTTTTTTGCCATTAGCCATACGGAGCTACCAGTTATACATTCACAGAATGGACAAAAACTGTTTTTACAAAGTGCTGAATGAACAGAAAGGTTTAACTAAGGGAGATGAAAGAACACGTCACAAAGCACTTTCTCAGATAGCTTTGTCTTAGTTTTTATCCTGGTATATTCGATTTTTCACCATTGGACTCAATGAGCTCCCAAATGTTCACTTACAGAATAGACAAAAACTATGTTTCCAAACTACTGAATCAAAAGAAAGGTGTAAGTCTGTGAGATGAATGCACACCTCAGAAAGCCGTTTCTCAGAAAGCTTCTTTCTAATTTTCATTGGAAGATATTTTCTTTTTCACCCTAGGCCTCTATGTGCTCCAAAATATCCCTTCGCAGTCTCTACAAAAACAGAGTTTCCAAATTGCAGTATGAAAATAAAGGTTTAACCCTGTGAGATGAATACACACATCACAAAGCGGTTTCTCAGGCAGCTTTCTCTTTGTTATTATCCTGGGACATTTCCTTTGTCACCTTTGTCATCAATGAGCTCCCTAATGTCCGTTTGCAGAATGGACAAGAACAGTGTTTCCAAACTACTGAATCAAAAGACAGATTCAACTAAGCAACATGAATGCACACATCACAATGCAATTCCTCAGATTCCTTCCTCTTAGTTTTTATCCTGGGACATTCGCTTTTTCACCACTGACTTCAATGAACTCCCAACTGTCCATTAACAGAATGGACACAAACAGTGCTTCCAAACTGCTGAATCAAAAAAAAGTTTTAACTTTGTGAGATGAATGCACATATTAAAAAGCAGTTTTTCAGAAAACTTCTATTTCACTTTTGTCTGAGATATTCTTTTTTTAACCACAGGCCTCAAGTCACTTCCAAAAAATCTTTCACAGATGCTACAAAAGCAGTGTTTCCAAACTGCTGAATGAAAAGAAAGATTTATCACTGTGAGAATGCACATGTTACAAAGCAGTTTATCAGATTACTTCCTAATAATTTTTGCCCTGGGATATTCACATTATCACCATTTGCCTCAATGATCTACCAAATGTGGGTTTGCAGAATAGAAAAGAACTGTGTTTCAAAACCTCTGAATGAAAAGAATTGCACAAATCACAAAGCAGCTTCTCAGATAACTTCCTCTTAATTTTTATGTTGGGACATATGATTTTTCACGATTGGCCTAAATGAGCTCCCAAACGTCCATTTGCAGAATTGACAGAAACAGTGTTTCCAACCTTCTGAATCAAAAGAAATGGTTAACTCTGTGAGATGAATGGACGCATCACAAAGCAGTTTCTCTGAAAGCTTCTTTCTGGTTTTTATCTTGAGATATTCTCTTTTTCACCAAAGGCCTCAATACGCTCCAAATATGCCTTCGTAGATTCTGCAGAAACAATGTGTTCCCAAACTGCTGAATGAAAGGAAAGGGTTAATTCTGCAAGACGAATGCACACACCATAAAGTGGTTTCTCTTATAGCTTTATCTAAGTTTTCATCCTGTGAGATGAATCTACACACCACAAACCAGTTTCTCAGAAAGCTTCTTAGTAGTTTTTTTCTGAAGTTATTTTCTTTTCACCCTAGGCCTCATTGTACTCCAAAAAATTCCTTCACACATGCTACAAAAACAGCGTTTCCAAACTGCTGAATGAAAAGAAAGGTTTACCTCTGCGAGATGAATGCACACATCATATAGAGGTTTCTCAGATAGCTTCCTCTTAGTTTTTATACTGGGACATTCGATTTTTGCCATTGACCTCAATGAGCTCCCTAATGTCCATTCGAAGAATGGACAAAAACAGTGTTTCCAAACTGCTGAATCAAAATAAAGATTTAACTCTGTGAGATGAATGCACACTTCACAAAGCAGTTTTCTTTCTAGTTTTTATCTGAAGATATTTTCTTTTTCACCCTAGGCCTCATTACACTCCCAAAAATTCCTTCACAGTTGCTACAAAAACAGTGTTTCCAAACTGCTGAATGAAAAGAAAGTTTTAACTCTGGGAGATGAATGCATGCTTCACAAAGCGGTTTCTGAGATAGCTTCTTCTTAGTTCTTACTTGGGACATTTGCTTTTCACACCTTGGCCTCAATGAAATCACAAATATCCATAGGCAGAATGGACAAAAACAATGTTTTCAAAATGCGCCACAAAGCAGTTTCTCAGAAAGATACTTTATAGTTTTTATCTGAAGATATTTTCTTTTTCACAATAGGCCTCAAATTCGCTGTCAAATAACGCTTTGCAGATTCTACAAAAACAGTGTTTCCAAACTACTGAAGGACAAAAAAGGTTTAACTCTGCAAGATGAATGCACACCTCAAAGACAGTTTCTCAGATAGCTTTCTCTTTTTTATTATTTTTTAATGATACTTTGTGTCCTAGTGTACATGTGCACAACATGTAGATTTGTTACATATGTATACATGTGCCATGTTGGTGTGCTGCATTGGACCCATTAAGTTGTCATTTACATTAGGTATATCTCCTTATGCTCTTTGTTTTTATCCTTGGATATTTGCTTTGTCACCTTTGGCCTCAATGAGCTCCCAAATGTCCATTCCCAGAATGGCCAAAAACAGTGTTCCCAAGCTGCTGAATCAAAAGACAGGTTCAATTAAGCAAAAAGAATGCAGACATCAAAAAACAGTTTCTCATATAGCTTCCTCTTAGTTTTTACCCTGAGACATTCCCTTTTCTCACTTTGGCTTCAATGAACTCACAAATGTCAATTTGCAGAAAGGACAAAAACTGTGTTTCCAAACTGCTGAATCAAAAGAAAACTTTAACTCTCTGAGATGAATGCATACATCAGAAAGCAGTTTCTCAGAAAGTTTCTTTCTAGTTTTATCTGAAGATATTCTCTTTTTGACCGTAGACTTCAATGCACTCCCAAATATCACTTCGCAAATTCTACAAAAACTGTTTTCAAACTGCTGAGTGAAAAGAAAGTTTAACACTGTGAGATGAATGCACACATCACATAGCAGTTTCTCAGATATCTTCCTTCTGGTTTTTATCCTGGCATACATTGACCTCAATGAGTCCCCAAATGTCCACTTGCAGAACACAAAAAAATAGTATTTCAAAATTGCTGAATGAAAAGAAATGTACACATGTGAAAGCAGCTTCTCAGATAGCTTCTTAGTTTTTATGTTTGGCCATTCAAATTTTTGCCATTGGGTTTGATGAGCTCCCAAATGTCCATTCACTGAATGGACAAAAGCAGTGTATCCAAACTGCTGAATCAAAAGAAAGGTTTAACTGTGTGAGATGAATGCACACATCACAAAGCAGTTTCTCAGAAACCTTCTTTCTAGTTTTTATCTGAAGATATGTTCTTTTTCACCATAGGCCTCAATACCCTCCCTAATATCCATTCGCAGATTCTACAAAAGCAGTGTTTCCAAACTGCTGAATTGAAAGATGGATTTAGATCCTCGAGTTCAATGCACAAGTCACAAAGTGGTCTCTCAGATAGCTTGCTTCTGTTTCTATCCTGGGTTATTCACTTTTTTTTGCCATTGGCCTTATGGAGCTACCAGTTGTCCATTCACAGAATGGACAAAAATTGTGTTTCCAAAGTACTGAATGAACAGAAAGGTTTAACTAAGAGAGATGAAAGAACACATAACATGGTGGTTTTTCTCATAGCTTCCTCTTAGTTTTTATCCTGGTACGTTTGATTTTTCACAAGTGGACTCAAAGATCTCTCAAATGTTCACTTGGAAAATGGACAAAAGCTGTTTACAAAGCATTGAATCAAAAGAGAGTTGTAAGTCTGTGAGATGAAGGCACACGTCAGAAAGCAGTTTCTCAGAATGCTTCTTTCTAATTTTCATCTGAAGATATTTTCTTTTTCACTGTAGACCTCTATGTGCTCCAAAATATCCCTTCACAGTTTCTACAAAAACAGTGATTCCAAACTGCTGAATGAAAAGTAAGGTTTAACTCTGTGACATGAATGCACACATCACAAAGTGGTTTCTCAGATAGCTCCCTCTTTGTTATTATCCTGGGACATTTGTTTTGTCACGTTTTTCCTCAATGAGCTCCCAAATATCCATTCACAGAATTGAAAAAACAGTGTTTCCAAACTACTGAATCAAAAGACAGATTCAACTAAGCAACATGAATGCACACATCACAATACAATTTCTCAGATTGTTTCCTCTTAGTTTTTATTCTGGGACATTCACTTTTTTTGCCATTGACTTCAGTGAACTCCCAACTGTGCATTAACAGAATGGACACAAACAGTACTTCCAAACTGCTGAATCAAAAGAAATTTTTAACTCTGTGAGATGAATGCACACATCAGAAAGCAGTTTTCTCAGAAGGCTTCTTTTTCATTTTTATCTGAGATATTCTTTTCTTCACCATAGGTCTCAATGGGCTCCGAAACATTCCTTCACAAATTCTACAAAAACAGTGTTTCCAAACTGCTGAATGAAAAGAAAGTTTTAGCACTGTGAGATGAATGCACATGGTGCAAAGTGGTTTATCAGATAGCTTCCTTCTAATTTTTATCCTGGGATATTCACGTTTTCACCATTTGTCTCAATGATCTACCAAATGTGCATTTGCAGAAAAAAAAACAGTGTTTCAAAACTGCTGAATTAAAAGAATTACACACATCACAAAGCAGCTTCTCAGATAACTTCCTCTTAGTTTTTATGTTGTGACATTTGTTTTTCATCATTGGCCTCAATGGGATCCCAAATGTCCATTTGGAAAATGGGCAAAAGTAGTGTTTCCCAACTTCTGAATCAAAAGAAAGGGTTAACTCTGTGAGATGAATGGACACATCACAAAGCAGTTTCTCAGAAAGCTTCTATCTGGTTTTTATCTTGAGATATTACCTTTTTCACCATAGGCCTCAATGCACTCCAATATCCCTTTGCAGATTCTACAGAAACAGTGTTTCCAAACTACTGAATGAAAAGAAAGTTTTAACTCCGCAAGATGAATGCACACACCACAAAGTGGTTTCTCAGATAGCTTTATCTAATTTTTCATCCTGTGAGATGAATGTACACACCATAAAGCAGTTTCTCAGAAATTGTCTTTCTAGTTTTTAACAGAAGATATTTTCTTTTTCACCATAGGCCTCATTGCACTCCGAAAAATTCCTTCACAGATGCTACAAAAACAGTGTTTCCTGTCTGCTGAATGAAAAGAAATGTTTACCTCTGTGAGATGAATGCACACATCACATAGAGGTTTCTCAGATAGCTTCCTCTTAGTTTTTATACTGGAACATTTGAGTTTCACCATTGGCCTCAATGAGCTCCCTAATGTCCATTCAAAGAATGGACAAAAACAGTGTTTCCAAATTGATGAACCAGAAGAAATATAATATTTAACTCTGGGGGATGAATGCACACTCCACAAAGCAGTTTCTCAGAAAACTTCTTTCTGGTATTTATCTGAAGATATTTTCTTTTTCACCCTAGGCCTCGTTGTACTCCCAAAAATTCCTTCGTAGATGCTACAAAAAACAGTGTTTCCAAACTACTGAAAGAAAAGAAAGCTTTAACTCTGCGAGATGAATGCACACATCACACAGCAGTTTCTCACATAGTTTCGTGTTTGTTTTTATCCTGACACATTTGCTTTGTCACCTTTGTCCTCAATTATGTCCCAAATGTCCATACCCAGAATGAAAAAAAATGTTACCAAACTACTGAATCAAAAGACAGATTCAACCAAGCAACAAGAGTGCACACATCACAAAGCAATTTCTCAGATATCTTCCTCTTAGTTTTTATCCTGCAACATTCATTTTTTCACCATTGACCTCAATTAATTCCCATATGTCCATTAACTGAATGGACAAAAACAGTGCTTCCAAACTGCTGAAAATTTTAACTCTGTGAGGTGGATGCACACATCAGAAAGCACTTCCTCAGAAAGCTTCTTCTTAACTTTTATCTGAAGATATTCTCTTTTTCACCATAGGCTTCAATATGCTCCCAATATCCCTTCACAAATTCCACAAAAACCATGTTTCCAAACTGTGAATGAAAACCAAAATTTAACTCAGCGAGATGAATGAACCATCACAAAGTGGTTTCTCACATAAGCTTCCTCCTAGTTTTTATCCTGGGATATTGCTTTTCTGCCTTTGGCCTCAATGATCTCCCAAATGTCCATTCACAGAATAGAAAAAAATGTGCTTCAAAACCGTTGAATGAAAAGAAATGCACACATCAGAAAGCAGCTTCTCAGATAACTTCCTCTTAGTATTTTAATCTGGGACATTTGATTTTTCAACATTGGCCTCAATGAGCTGCCAAATGTTCATTACAGAATGGATAAAAAGAGTGTTTCCAAACTTCTGAATCAAAAGGAAGGGTTAACTCTGTGAGATGAATGGACACATCACCAAGCAGTTTCTCAGAAAGCTTCTTTCTAGTTTTTATCTTCAGATATTCTCTTTTTTACCATAGGCCTCAATGTGCTCCCAAATATCCCTTTGCAGATTCTACAGAAACAGTGCTCCCAAACTGCTGAATGAAAGGAAAGGTTTAACTCTGTGAGATGAAGGCACACATCACAAAGCAGTTTCTCAGATAGCTTCTCTCTTGTTTTCTATCCTTGGATATTCACTTTTTTGCCAAAAGCAGTTTCTCAGCTAGCTTCCTTCTTGTTTTCTATCCTTGGATATTTGCCATTCTCAGAATAGACAAAAACGGTGTTTCAAAATATCCAAGGATATTTTGTCCATTATCAGAATAGACAAAAACGGTGTTTCAAAACTGCTGAACAAATTTAAAAGTTTAACTCTGTGAGATGAATGGACACATCAGAAAGTAGCTTCTCAGAAAATTTCTTTCTAGTTTTATCTGAAGATATTTTATTTTTTACCATTAGTGAAAATATGCTTTCAAATATCTCTTCTCAGATTCCAGAAAAACGGTGTTTCCAAACTGCTGCATGAAAAGAAAGTTTAACTTTGTGAGATGAATGCAAGCATCAAAAAGCAGTTTCTCAGATAGCATCCTTCCAGTTTTTATCCTCGGATATCACCTTTTTCTCATTTGGCTTCAGTGAGCTCCCAAATGTCCATTTGCAGAATGGACAAAAACATTATTACCAAACTTCTGAATCAAAAGAAAGTTTTAAATTTTTGAGATGATATATCACAAAGCCGTTTCTCAGAATTTTCTAGTTTTTATCTGAAGATAATTTCTTCTTCACCACAGGCCCCAATGTGCTCCCAACTATTCCCTTGATTTTTTATCCTGGAATATTCCCTTTTTTGCTGTTGGCCTCCATGAATTCCCAAATGTCCATTCAGACAATTTATAAAAACAGAGTTTCCAAACTGCTGAATCAAAAGAAAGTTTTAACTCTGTGAGATGGATGGATACATCATAAAGCAGTTTCTCAGAAAATTTCCTTCTAGTTTTTATCTGAAGATATTTTATTTTTTATGACAGTCCTCAGTGTGCTCCCAATTATCCCTTTGCAGATTCTACTACAAAAGTGTTTCCAAACTGCTGAATGAAAGAAAGGTTTACCTCTGCGAGATAAAAGCACACATCACAAATCAGTTTCTCAGATAGCTTCCTTCTGTTTTTAGCCTTGGATATTTTCTTTTTGCCATTGGACACAATGAGGTCCCAAATGTCCATTCACTGTTTTTGTCCATTCCATGAATGGACATTTGGAATCACATTGAGGCCAATCGTGCAAAAAAGGCGAATATCCCTGGTTAAAAGCAAGAAGAAAGTTATCTGAGAAACTGCTGAAGTCTATGGTAAAAAAGAAAATGTCTTCAGATAAAAACTAGAAAGAAGCTTTCTGAGTAATTGCTTTGTGATCTGTGCATTCATCTCACAGAGTTAATCCTTTCTTTTCATTATGCAGTTTGGAAAGGTTTTTGTTCATTCTGCAAATGGGCATTTGGGAGCTCATTGAGGCCAAAGGGGAATAAGTGAATATACTAGGATAAAAAATAGATGGAGGCTATCTGAGAAACAGCTTTGTGATGTGTGCATTCTTTTCTCAGAGTTAAACCTTTCCTTTCATTCAGTAGTTTGGAAACACTGTTTTTGTCCATTATGCAAATGGTACATTTGGGAGCCCATTGATGCCAATAGCGATAAAGGAATATCCAGATAAAAACTAGAAGAAAGCTATCTGAGAGCCACTTTGTGATGTGTGCATTTATCTCACAGAGTTAAACCTTTATATCATTCAGCAGTTTGGAAACACTCTTTTTGTAGAATCTGCGAAGGAATATTTGGGAGCACATTTCAAGCTACAGTGAAAAAGAAAATGTCTTCAGAAAAAACTAGAAGGAAGCGTTCTGAGAAACTGCTTTGTGATGGGTGTGCATTCACTTCACAGAGTTAAAACTTTTCTCTTGATTAAGTTGTTTGGAAACACTGTTTTTGTTCGTTCTGTGAATGGACTTTTGGGGGGCTCATTGAGGCCAATTGCAAAAAAGGGAATGTCCCAGGATAAATCAAAGTGGAAGCTATCTGAGAAACCGCTTTGTGATGTGTGCATTCATCTCACAGAGTTAAAAAATTCTATCAATTCACCAGTTTGGAATACACTGCTTTTTGTCCATTCTGTGAATGGACATTAGGAGGCTCATTGAGGCCCATGACAAAAAAGCGAATATCTCAGGTTAAAATCAGAAAAAAGATATCTGAGAAAACGCTTTCTGATGTAGACATTCAACTCAAGGAGTTAAAACTTACTTTTTTTCAGCAGTTTGGAACACTGTTTTTGTACAATCTATGAACAGAAACATTTGATAGTGTATTAAGGCCAGTGGTGAAAAAGAACATATCTTCATATAAAAATTAGAAAGAATCTTTCTGAGAAACTGCATTGTTATGTGTACATTCCTCTCACAGAATTAAAAGTTTATTTTGATTATGTGTACATTTCTGTCACAGAATTAAAAGTTCCTTTTAATTAAGCTGTTTTGAAGCACTGTGTCCATTCTGTAAATGGACATTAGAGAGCTCATTAAGGCCAGTAGTGGAAAATCAAATATCCCAGGTTAAAAACTAAGAGGAAGCTATCTGACAAACTGCTTGGTGATGTTTGCATTCATCTAGCAGAGTTAAACCATTCTTTCCATTCACCAGTTTGTAAACATTGTTTTTGTCCATTCTGTGAATGGACATTTGGGAGATCGTTGAGATCAATGGCGCAACAATGAATATCCCAAAATAAAAACAGAAAGATACTATCTGAGAAACTGCTTTGTGATGTGTTCATTCATATCACAGAGTTAAACTTTTGTTTCATTCAGCAGTTTGGAAACACTCTTTTTGTAGAATCTGCAAAGGGATATTTGGGGAGCTCATTTCAACCTATAGTGGAAAAAAAAAGTATCTTCAGATAAAAACTAGAAAGAAACTTTCTGAGAAACTGCTTCATCATGTGTGCATTCACTTCACAGTTAAACTTTCTTTTGATTAAGTTGTTTGGAAACACTGTTTTTGTCCATTCTGTGAATGGACTTCTGGGAGCTCATTGAGGCCAATTGTGAAAAAGGGAATGTCCCAGGATAAATCAAAGAGGAAGCTATCTGAGAAACTGCTTTGTGATGTGTGCATTCATCTCACAGAGTTAAAAATTCTGTTCATTCACCAGTTTGAAAACAATGTTTTTGTCCATTCTGCGAATGGATATTTGGATGCTCATTAAGGCACATGGCAAAAAGTGAATATCCCAGGTTAAAATCAGAAAAAAAGTTATCTGAGAAAATGCTTTGTTACTTGTGCATTCAGCTCAAGGAATTAAAACTTACTTTTTATTCAGCTGTTTGGAACACTGTTTTTGTACAATCTGATGAACAGACATTTGGGAGTGTATTGAGGCCAGTGGTGAAAAAGAAAATATCTTCATATACAAATTAGAAAGAATCTTCCAAGAAACTACATTGTTATGTGTGCATTCATCTCACAGAGATAAAACTTTCTTTTGATTCAGCAGTTTGGAAACAGTTTTTGGTCCATTCTGTGAATGGACATTAGGGAGATCATTCAGGACAATGGTGGAAAATCGAATGTCCCAGTTTAAAAAACTAAGAGGAAGTTATCTGAGAAATTGCTTCGTGATCTGTGCATTCATCTCACAGAGTTGTACTTTTCCTTTCTTTCAGCAGATTGGAAACCCTATTTTTGTAGAATCTGTGAAGGGATATTTGGGAGTACACTGAGGCCTATGGTGAAAAAGAAAATAACTTCAGAGAAAAACTAGAAAGAAGCTTTCTGAGAACCTGTTTTGTGATGCGTGCATTGATCTCAAAACGTTAACCCTTTCTTTTGATTCAGCAGTTTGGAAACACTGTTTTTGTCCATTCTGCAAATGAACATTTCAGAGATCATTGAGACCAATGATGAAAAGGCAAATATCCCAAGATAAAAAATAGAAGGAAACTATCTGAAAAACCACCTTGTGGTGTGTTCATTCTTCTCACAGAGTTAAACCTTTCTTTTCATTCAGCAGTTTGGAAACCCTGTTTTTGTAGAATCTGCAAAAGGATATTTCAGAGTGCATTTCAGGAAAAGGTGAAAAAGAAAATGTCTTAAGATAAAAACTAGAAAGAAGCTTTCTGACAAACTGCTTTGTGAAGTGTGAATTCATCTCACAGAGTTAAAACTTTCTTTAATTAAGCTGTTTGGAAACACTATTTTTGTGCATTCTGCATATGGATTTTTGGGAGCTCATTGAGGCCAATAGCAAAAAAGAGAATGTCTAAGGAAAAATATAAGATGAAGCTATTTGAGAAACTACTTTGTGATGGGTGCATTTGTCTCCCAGAGTTAAAACGTTCTATTCATTCACCAGTTTGGAAACACTGGTTTTCTCCATTATGCAAATGGACATTTGGGAGCTCATTGAAGTCAATAATGAAAAAGGGAATATCCCTGGTTAAAATCAGAAAAAAATCTTTTAGAGAAGCCACCTTGTGACGTGTGCATTCAGCTCGAGTAGTTAAATCTTAATTTTCATTCAGCAGTTTGGAAACACTGTTTTCATACAATCTGCAAATGGACATTTGTGAGTGTATTGAGGCCTGTGGTGAAAAACAAAATAACTTCCTATAAAAATTAGAAAAAATCATTCAGAGAAACTGCATTGTGATGTGTGCATTGATATCACAGAGTTAAGCCTTTCCTTAGATTCAGCAGTTTGGAAACACTGTTTTTGTCCATTCTGCGAATGGACATTTGGAAGCTCATTGAGACCAGTGGTGAAAAAGCAAATATCCCTGGATAAAAACCAGAAGGAAGCTACCTGAGAAACTGCTTTGTGATATGTACATTTATTTCACATAGTTAAACATTGCTTTTGATTTAGCTGTTTGAAAGTACTGTTTTAGTCCATTCTGCAAACAGACATTTGGTAGCTTATTAAGGCCAATTGCAAAAAATCGAATGTCCCGGGATGAAAACTTAGAGGAAGCTATCTGAGAAACCACATTGTGATGTGTCCATTCATCTCACAGAGTTAAACCTTTCTTTTCATTCAGCAGACTGGAAACCCTGGTTTTTTAGAATTTGCAAAGGGATATCTGGGAGCACATTGAGGCCTATGGTGAAAAGGAAAATAACTTCAGATAAAAACTAGAAAGAAGTGTTTTGTGAGTCTGCTTTGTGATGTGTGCATTCATCTCACAATGTTAACACTTTCTTTTGATTTAGCAGTGTGGAAACACTGTTTTCGTCCATCCTGCAAATGGACATTTGGGAGCTCTTTGAGGACAATGGTGAAAAAGTGAATGTCCAAGAAAAAAAACAAAGGAAGCTGCCTGACAAACCACTTTGTGAAGTGTGCAGTCACCTCAAAGATTTAAAACTTCATTTTGATTCAGCAATTTCGGAAACACTGTTTTTGTCCATTCTGTGAATGGATATTTGGGAGCTCATTGAGGTCAACAGGAAAGAGGCAAAAATCCAAGAACAAAAACAAAAGGAAGCTATCTGACAAACCACTTTGTGAGGTGTGCATTCACCGCCAAGAGTTAAATATTCTTTTCATTCAGCAGTTTGGAAACACTGTTTTTGTAGAATCTGTGAATAGACTTTCGGGAGTGCGTTGAGGCCTATGGTTCAAAAAAAATCTTCAGATAAAAACTAGAAGGAAGTTTTCTGAGAAATCACTTTGTAATGTGAGCATTCATCTCCTGGAGCTAAACTTTCTATTCATTCAGCAGTTTGGAAACATCGTTTTGTGTATTCTGTGAATGGACATTTGTGAGCTCATTGAGGCCAAAGGTGAAAAAACGAATAATCCAGGATGAAAACAGCAGGAAGCTATCTGAGAAACTGCTTTGTGACATGTGCATTCATCTTGTAAAGTTAAACTTTTCTTTTGGTTCAGCAGTTATGGAAACACTGGTTTGGAGTATCTCTGAATGGGTATTTTGGAACTCTTTGAGGCCTTTGTTGAAAAAGAAAATATCTTCAGATAAAAAATAGAAAGAAGCTTTCTGAGAAACTGCTTTGTTGTGTGTGCTTTCATCTCACAAAGTTAAACGTTTCTTTGAATTCGGCATTTGGGAAACACTGTTTTGGTCCATTCTGTGAATGGACATTTGGGAGCTCATGGATGCCAATGGTGAAGAAGCGAATATCCCTGTATAAAAAGTAGAAGGAAGCTATCTGAGAAGCTGTTTTGTGATGTGTGCATTCATCTTGCAGACTTAAATCTTTCTTTTGATTTAGCAGATTGGAAGTGCTGTTTTTTCCATTCTGCGAATGGACATTTGGGAGCTCATTGAGGCCAATGGCAAAAAAGTGAGTATCCCAGGATAAAAACTAAGGGGAACCACTCTGAAAAACAGCATTCACCTTGCAGAGTTAAGCATTTCTTTTCATTCAGCAGCTTGGAAACACTGTTTTTGCACAATCTGCAAATGGATATTTGGGAGCATACTGAGGCTTATACTGAAAAAGAAAATATCTTCAGATAAAATTACAAAGAAGCTTTCTGAGAAACCACTTTGTGATGTGTACATTCACATCACCATGTTAAATCTTTATTTTGAGTAAGCTGTTTGGAAACACTGTTTTTGTCCATTCTGCAAATGGACTTTTGGGAGTTCTTTGATGCCAATGGCGAAAAAGCAAATAGCCCATCATAAAATCTAAAAGGAAGCTATCTGGAGAACTGCTTTGTGATGTGTGCTCTCATCTCACAGAGTGAAGCCATTCTATTCATTCACTAGTTTGGAAACACTGTTTTTGTCCATTCTGCTAATGGACATTTGGGAGACCATTGAGGCCAAGGGCAAAAAACGAACCATCCCAGTATAAAAAGAGAAGGAAACAATCTGAGACACCACTTTGTCGTGTGTTCATTCATCTTACAGAGTAAAACTTTTCTTTTCATTCAGAAGTTTGAACACATTGTTTTTGTTGAATCTGTGAAGGGATATTTGGGTGTGCATTCCAGCCTGTGGTGAAAAAGGAATTATTTTCAGATAAAAACTAGAAGGAAGCTTTCTGAGAAACAGCTTAGTCATGTTTGCATTCATCACACAGAGTTAAACCTTTCTTTGATTAACCTGTTTGGAAACACTGTTTATGTCCATTCTATGAATGGGCATTTGGGAGCTCATTGAGGTCGATTGTGAAAAAGCAAATGTCCCAGTATAAAACTAAGAGGAGGCTATCTGAAAAACCGTTTTGTGATGTGTGCATTCATCTCACAGGATTAAAACATTCTGTTCATTCACCAGTTTGGAAGTACTGTTTTGTTCATTCTGTGAATGGACATTTGGGAGTTTGTTGAGGCCAATGGTGAAAAAGCATATATCCCAGGTTAAAATCAGAAAAAAAAAGTTATCTGAGAACCTGCTTTCTAACCTACGCATTCAGCTAAAGGAATTAAATCTTACTTTTCATTCAGCAGTTTGGAAACACTTTTTTTGTAGAATCTGCAAGGGGACATTTGGGAGTGTATTGAGGCCTGTGGAGAAAAAGAAAATATCTTCGTATAAAAATTAGAAAGAATCTTTGCAGAAACTGCATTGTGATGTGTGCTTTCATCTCACAGAGTTAAACTCTTTCTTTTGATTCTGCAGTTTGGAAACACTGTATTTGTTGATTCCACAACTGGAAATTTGGGTGCTCATTGAGGTCAATGGCTAAAAATCATGTCCTAGGATAAAAACTAAGAGGAAGCACTCTGAGAAATGACTTTGTGATGTGTGCATTCATCCACAGAGTTGAAACTTTATTTTCATTCAGCAGTTTGGAAACATGGTTTTTGAAGAATCTTCGAGTGGACATTTGTGATTGCCTTTTGATACCTATGGTGAAAAAGAAAATATCTTCAGATAAAAAGTAGAAAGACGCTTTCTGAGTAACTACTTTGTGATATGTTCATTCATCTCACAGAGTTAAACCTTTCTTTTGATTCAGCAGTTTGGAGACTCCTGTTTTAGTGCATTCTGCAAATGGATATTTGGGAGATCATTGATACCAACGGCAAGAAATGAAAAACTGTTTTCTCAGGATAAAAACTAGAATGAAGCTATATGAGAAACGGCTTGGTGATGTGTGCATTCATCTCACTGAGTTAATCAATTCTATTCATTCAGTCGATTGGAGAAACCTTTTTTGTAGAATCTTCAAAGGGATATTTGGGAGCACATTGAGACCTATGTTGAAAAAGAAAACATCTTCAGATAAAAACTAGAAAGAAGCATTCTAGATAACTGCTTTGCAGTGTGTACATTCATTTCACAGTGTTAAACCCTTCTTCTGATTCAGCAGTTTGAAAACACTGTTTTTGTCCATTCGGCAAATGGACATTTCGGAGTTCATTGAGGCCAATGGTGAAAATGTGAACATCTCAGGGTGAAAATGAGGAGGAATCTATCTGAGAAACACCTTTGTAATGTATGCATTCATCTCACAGAGTTAAAGCTTTCTTTTGATTCAGCCATTTGGAAACACTGTTTTTGTCCATTCTGCAAATAGACATTTTGGAGCTCACTGAGGCCGATGAAAAAGCCAATGTTAAACAATAAAAACAGAAGGAAGCTATCTCAGAAACTGCCTTGTGATGAGTAAATTTATCTCACAGAGCTAAACTTTTCCTTTGATTCAGCAGTTTGGAAACACTGTTTTTGTCTACTCTGCAAATGGACATTGGGAGCTCATTGAGGCCAATCGGAAAAAAGCAAAAAACAACAAGATAAAAACAGAAGCAAGCTATCTGAGAAACTAGTTTGTGACGTATGTATTCATCTTGAGTACTTAAATCTTTCTTTTCTTTCAGCAGTTTGGAAACACTGTTTTTGTAGAAACAGCGAAGGGATACTTGGGAGTGCATTGAGGCCTATGGTGAAAAAGGAAATGTCTTCAGATCAAAACTAGAAAGAAGCTTTCCAAGAAACTGCTTTGTGATGTGCACATTTATCTCACAGAGTTGAACATTTCTTTTGATTCAGCAGTTTGGAAACATTGCTTTTGTCCATTCCGGGAACGAACATTTGGGAGCTCATTGAGGCCAATGGTGAAAATTCGAATGTCCCAGGATAAAAATTAAGAGGAAGCTATCTGAGAAATCACTTTGTGAAGTGTGCATTCATCTCGCAGAGTTAAAGGTTTCTTTTCATTCAGCAGTTTGGAAACACGTTTTTTTTTTTTTCCATTCTGTGAATGGACATTTAGCAATGCATTGAGGCCAATGGTGAAAAAGTAAATATCCCAGGATAAACACTAGAAAGAAGCTGTCTGAGAAATCACTTCATCATGTGTGCATTCATCTCAGAGACTTAAACTTTTATTTTCATTCAGCAATTTGGAAACTTTGTTTTTGTAGAATCTGTGAAGGGATATTTGGGAGTGCATTGAAGTCTATAGTGAGAAAGAACATATTTTCAGATAAAAACTAGAAAGAAGCTTTCTGAGAAAGTGCTTTGTGATGTGTACAAAGTGCTTTGTGATGTGTACACTCATCTCAGAGTTGAACTTTCTTTTGATTCAGCAGTTTGGAAACACTGGTTTTGTCCATTCTGCAAATGAACATTTGGGAGCTCATTGATGCCAATGGCGAAAAATCGAAAGTCCCAGGATAATAAGTGAGAGAAAGCTATCTGAGAAACCACTTTGTGATGTGTGCATTCATCTCCCAGAGTTTTTCTTTTCATTCAGAAGTTTTGAAACACTCTTTTTGTCCATTCTGTGAATGGACATTTGGCAGTTCATTGAGGACTATGGTGAAAAAGTGAATATCCCAGAATAAAAAGTGAGAGAAAACTATCTGAGAAAACGCTTTGTGATGTGTGCATTCATCTCCCAGAGTTTTCTTTTCATTCAGAAGTTTTAAAAACTCTTTTTGTCCATTCTGTGAATGAACATCTGGCAGTTCATTGAGGACTATGGTGAAAAAGCGAATATCCTAGGATAGAAAGTACATGTAAGCTATCTGTGAAACCCATTCATGATGTATGTATTCTTCTTGCAGAAGAATTCTTTTCATTCAGCAGTTTGGAAACACTGGTTTGTAGAATCTGCAAATGCACATTTTAGAGCTCATTGAGTACAAAAGATAAAAGGACTATCACAAATTAAAAATTAGGACTACACTATCTGAGAAACCGCTTTGGAATATGTACATTCAACTAACAGAGTTAATCCTTTCTTTTCATTCAGCTGTTTGGAAAAACTGTTTTTGTAGTATCTGCAAAGGGATATTTGGGTGCGCATTGAGGCCTTTGTTGAAAAAGGAAATATCTTCAGATAAAAACTCGAAATAAGCATTCCCAGAAACTGCTTTATGACATGACCATTCATCTCACGGAGTTAAAACTTCCGTTTGCGACAGCAGATTGGAAGTGCTGTTTTCGTCCATTCTGCCAATGGACATTTTGGAGCTCTTTGAGGGCAATGGCAAAAAAGTGAATATCTCAGGATAAAAACTGGAAGTAAGCTATCTGAGAAATTGCTTTGTGAAGTGTGCATTCATCTTACAGAGTTAAACTTTTCTTTTCATTGAGCAGTTTGCCTACACTGGTTTTGGAGTATATGCAATTGAATATATGGGAGCACATTGAGGCGTCTGGTGAAAAAGAATATATCTTCAGATAAAAACTAGACAGAAGTTTTCTGAGAAACTGCTTTGTGATGTGAGCATTCATCATACAGAGTTAAATGTTTCTTTTGCTTCAGCAGTTTGGAAAGACTGTTTTGTCCATTTTGTGAATGGGCATTTAGGACCACATTGAGGCCAGTGGTGAAAAAGCGAATTTTCCAGGATAAAAACTGGAAGGAAGCTATCTGAGAAACTGTGCCTTCATCTTGCAGAGTTAAAACTTTCTTTTGATTCTTTTGACTTGGCAGTTTGGAAACACTGTTTTTGTCCATTCTGCAAATGGACATTTGGAAGCTCCCTGAGGCCAAGGGAGAAAAATAGAATGTCCCAACATAAAAACTAGAAGCAAGCAACCTTAGAAACGGCTTTGTGATGTGTGCATTCATCTCACTGTATTAAACATTTGTTTTCATTTGGCAGTTTAGAAATACTGTTTTTGTAGAATCTACAGGGACTTATTTTTTAGCACATTGAGGCCCATGGTGAAAAAGAAAATGTCTTCAGATAAAAACTAGAAAGAAGCTTTCTGAGAAACTACTTTGTGATTCCTGCATTTATCTCACATAGGTAAAACTTGCTTTTGATTCAGCAGTTTGGAAACAAGGTTTTTGTCCATTCTGTGAGTGGACATTTGGGAGCTCATTGCGTCCAATGGTAACAAAGCGACTATCCCTGGATAAAAACTAGAAGGAAGCTGTCTGAGAAACCACATCATGATGTGGTTTCTTTCATCTCACAGAATTAACACTTTCTTTTCATTTGGCAGTTTCAAAATACGTTTTTTTTTAGAATCTGCAAATGGATATTAGGGAGTGCATTGAAGTCTATGGTGAAAAACAAAATATATTCAGATAAAAATTTGATAGAAGCTTTCTGATAAACTTTTTGTGATGTGTGCATTCCTCTCACAGAGTTAAAACTTGCTTTTGATTCAGAAGTTTGGAAATGCTGTTTTTGTCCATTCTGCAAATGGACATTTGGGAGATCATTGAGGCCAATGTCGAAAACGTGAATGCCTCAGGATAAAAACTAGAAGGAGGCTATCTCAGAAACCACTTTGTCATGTGTGCATTCATCTCGCAGAATTAAAATTTTCTTTTGATTCAGCAGTTTGGAAGTTCTGTTTTTGTCCATTCTGCGAATGGACATTTAGGATCTCATTGAGGCCAATGGCAAAAAGCCAATATCTCTGGGAAAAAAAAGCTAGTAGGCAGCTATCTGAGAAATTGCGCTGTGATGTGTGCATTAATCTCACAGAGGTAAAGTTTTCTTTTAACTCAGTGGTTTGCAAACCCTGTTTTTGTTCCTTCTGCAATTGGACCTTTGGTGGCTCATTGAGGCAAAGGGGAAAAGCAAATATTCCACTGTAAAAACTAGAAGGAAAGTATGTGAGAAACTACTTTATGATGTGTCCATTCATTTCAAAGATTTAAGTCTTTCCGTTCCTTCAGCAGTTTGGAAATACTCTTTCTGTAGAATCTAGGAATGAATATTTGGGGGTGCTTTAAGGTTATGATTTAAAAGAAAATATCTTCAGATAAAAGCTGGAAAGAAGCTTTCTGAGTAACTGCTTTGTGATGTGCACATTCATCTCACAGAGTTAAACCTTTCTTTTGATTCAGCTGTTCAGAAACACTGCTTCTGTCCATTCTGCGAATGAATATTTCTTATCTCATTGATGCCAAAGAGGAAAAAGTGATTATGCCAGCATAAAAACTTGAAAGCAACTATCTGAGAAACTGCTTTTTGATGTGTGCATTTATCTCACAGAGTTAAACCTTTCTTTCCATTCAGCAGTTTGGAAACACAGTTTTTGTAGAATCTGCAAAGGGATATTTGGGAGCACATCGAAGCCTAGGCTGAAAACCAAAATATCTTCAGATAAAAACTAGAAAGAAGCTTTATGAGAAACTGCTTAGTGATGTTTGCATTCATGTCAAAGAGTTAAAACTTTATTTTAATTCAACAGTTTGGAAACACTGTTTTTGTCCATGCTGCGAATGGACACTTGGGAGCTCATTGAGGCCAAAGGTGAAAAAGATAATATCACAGAATAAAAACAGAAGGAATCTATCTGAGAAATTGCTTTGTGATGTGTGCATTCAGTTCAAGGATTTAAATCTTTCTATTAATTCAGTCGTTTGGAAACACTTTTTTGTAGAATCTGGGAAAGGATATTTGTGAGAGCATTGAGGCCTATGGTGAAAAAGAAAATATCTTCAAATAAAACCTGGAAGGAAGAGTTGTGAGAAACTTCTTTGTGATGTTTGCATTCATCTCACAGAGCTAAACCTTTCTCTTGATTCAGCAGTTTGGAAACAACGTTTTTGTCCATTTTGCAAATGGACATTTCGGAGCTCATTGAGGCTGGTTGTGAAAAAGGGAACACCATAGTATAAAACCTACAAGGAAGGTATCTGATAAACCACTCTGGTGTGTGCATTCATGTCACTGAGTTAAAACTTTCTTTTGATTCAACAGTTTGGAAATACTGTTTTTGTCCATTCTGCCAATGGATATTTGGGAGCTCATTGAAGCCAATGATGAAAAAACAAATATCCCAGTATGAAAACTAGAAAGAATTTATCTGAGAAACCTTTTCATGGTGTGTGCATTCATGACACAGAGTTAAATCTTTCTTTTCATTCAGCAGTTTGAAATCACCATTTTTGTAGAATCTGTGCAGCTATACTTGGGAGTGCATTGAGGCCTACAATGAAAAAGAAAATATCTTCAGATAAAAAATAGAAATAAGCTTTCAGAAAAACCACTTTGTGATGTGTGCATTCACCTTACAAAGTTAAATATTTCTTTTCATTCAGCAGTTTGGAAACAGTTTTTTTGTAGTATCTGTGAATTCATACTTTGGAGCCCAGTGAGGAATAAGGTGAAAAAGAAAATATTTTAGATTAAAAATGAGAAAGGAATTTTCTGAGAAATTGCTTTTTGATGTTTTCATTCAATTCGCAGAGCTAAACGTTTCTCTTGATTAAGCAGTTTGGAAATCCTGTTTTTGTCCATTTTGTGAATTGAGTCCAATGGTGAAAAATTGAATATGCCAGGATGAAAACTAGAAGAAGAAGCTATCTGAGAAATCATTTTGTGATGTGTGTATTTATCTCAGAGAGTTAAACCTTTCTGTTGATTCAGTAGTTTGGGAAAATTGTTTTTGCCCATTCCTCAAATGGACATTTGGGAGTGCATTGAGGCCAATGGCAAAGAATCGAATGTCACAGGATAAAAAATTAGACAAAGCTATCTGCGAAACCGCTTTTTGATGTTCGCATTCTTCTCACAGATTTAAACCTTTCTTTTCATTCAGAAGTTTGCAAGCAGAGTTTATGTCCATTCTGCCAATGGAGAGCTGGGAGTTTATTGAGACCAATGGTGAAATAGTGAATATCCCAGGATAAAAACTAGAAGGAAACTCTGAGAATCTGCTTTTTGATGTGTGCATTCATTTCACAGAATTTAAGCATTGTATTCATTCAGCATTTGGAATTACTGTTTTTTAGAATCTGTGAAGGGTTATTTGGGAGCGCTTTGAGGCCTATAGTAAAAAAGAAAGTATCTTCAGATAAAAATTATAAAGAAGCATTCTGCAAAATTGAATTGTGATGTGTTCATTCATCTCACAGAGTTAAACCTTTCTTTTGATTCGGCAGATTGCAAACACTCTTTTTGTTCATTCTGCAAAAGGAGATTTGGGAGATCCTTGAGGCCAATGGTGAAAAATTAATGTCCTAGGGCTGAAACTAAGAGGAAACTATCTGAGAAACGATTTTGTGATATTTGCATTCATCTTTCAGAGTTTAACTTATCATTTGATTCAACAGTTTGGATATACTATTTTTGTTCATTCTGCAAATGCATATTTGGGAGCTCACTGAGGCCAAAGGCAAAAACTAGAAAGAAGTTTTAAGTTTTCTGAGAAGCAGTTTTTTGTAGAATCTGTGAATGGACATTTGTGAGCACACTGAGGACTATGGTGAAAAAGAAACTATCTTCAGATAAAGGTAGAAAGAAGCTTTCTGAGAAATTGTTTTGTGATGTGTGCATTCATCTCACAGAGATAAAATTTTCTTTTAACTCAACAGCTTGAAAGCACTGTTTTTGCCCATTCTGTGAATGGGCATTTGGGAGCTCATTAAGGCCAATGACAAAAAAGCGAATACCCAATGATAAAAACTAGAAGGAAACAGTCTCAGAAAGTGCTTTCAGATGTGTGCATTCACCTCACAGAGTTAAACCTTTCTTCACATTCAGCAGTTTGGAAACCCTGTTGTTGCAGGATCTGTGAAGGGATATTTGGGTGCACATTGAGGCCTAAGTTGTAAAAGGAAATATCCTCAGAAAAAAAACTAGAAAGAATGATTCTGAGAAACTGCTTTGTGATCTGTACATTCATCTCACAGAGATAAAACTTTCTTTTGATTCAACAGTTTGGATACGCTGTTTTTGTCCATTTTGCAAATAGACCTTTGGAAGTCATTGAGGTCAGTGGTGAAAAAGCAAATATCACAGCATAAACACTGGAAAGAAGATATCTGAGAAAATGCTTTGTGATGTTTGGATTCATCTCACATAGTTAAAACTTTCTTTCATTCAGCAGTTTGGAAACTGTTTTTGTAGAATCTGTGAAGGGATATTTTGGTGTGCATTGAGGCATAAGGTGAAAAAGAAAATATCTTCAGATAAAAGCTAGAAAGAAGTATTCTGAGAAACTGCTTTGTGATGTGTGCATTCATCTCACAGAGTTCAACCTTTCATTGGATTCAGCAGTTTGGAAACACTGTTTTTGTGCATTCTGCCTGTGGATATTTGGGAGTTCATTGAGGCCAAAGGAGAAAAATTGAATGTACCAAGATAAATGCTAGAAGGAAGATATCTGAGAAACTGCCTTGTGATATGTGCATTCATCTCGCAAAGTTAAACCTTTCTTTTCATTCTGCAGTTTGGAAACACTCTTTTTGTAGTATCTGTGTAGGGATATTTGAAAGTGCATTGAGGCCTATGGTGAAAAAGAAAATATCTTCAGTTAAAAACTAGAAAGAAGCTTTCTGAGAAACTGCTTTGTTGTATGTGCCTTGATCTCACTGAGATAAACCTTTCTTTTGATTCAGCACTTTGGAGACACTGTTTTTTTGTCCCTTCTGCAAATGAACATTTTGGAGCTCTTCGGGGCCAATGGCAAAAAAACGAATGTCCCAGGATAAAAACTAAGAGGAAGCTATTGAAGAAACACCTTTGTGATATGTTCATTGATCCTTTTGATTCAGCAGTTTGGAAAAACTGGATTTTCTCATTCTGCAAATAGACGTTTCAGAGCTCATTGATGTCAATGGCAAAAAAGAATTATCCACAGTGAAACATTGGAAGGAACTACCTGAGAAACCACTTTGTGATGTGTGCATTCATCTTGCGTTAAACCTTTCTTTTCATTCAGCAGTTGGGAGAGACTGTTTTAGTAGAATCTGCAAAGAGACTTTGGGGGTGCTTTGAGGTCTGTGGTGAAAAAAGAAATCTTCAGATAGAAACTAGAAGGAAGATTTCTTAGAAACTGCTTTGTGATGTGTACATTATTCTCACACACTTAAACTTTTCTTTTATTTCACCAGTTTGGAAAAACTGTTTTTGGCCATTCTGTGAGTGGACATTTGGGAGCTCATTGAGGAATATTGTGAAAAATCGAATGCCTCAAGATAAAAACTAAGAGGAAGCTATCTGAGAATCTGCTTTGTGATGTGTACATTCATCTCGCAGAGAATCTGCCAAGGATATTTGGCAGTGCATTGAGGCCTAGGGTGGAAAAGAAAATATATTCAGATAAAAACTAGAAAGAAGCTTTCCTAGAAACTGCTTTGTGATGAGTGGCTTATTCCCACACAGTTAAGCATTTCTTCAGATTCAGCTGTTTGAAAACACTGTTTTTTTTCCATGCTGCAAATGGATAACTCAGACTTCTTTGAGGCCAGTGGCAAAAAAGTGAGTATCTCAGGATAAAAACTAGAAGGAAGCTATCTGAGAAACTGCTTTGTGATGTGTGTATTCATCTCATAGAGTTATAGTTTTCTTTTCATTCAGCAGTTTGGAAACACCGTTTTTGTAGAGTCTGCAAATGGACATTTGGGAGCTCTTTGAGATCAATGGTGAAACACAAAATATCCCTGGATAAAAACTAGAAAGAATCTACCTGAGAAACAGTTTTGTGATGTGGGCTTTCATCTGGCCAAGTAAAACCTTTCTTTTGAATCAACAGTTTGGAAACCCTGTTTTTGTAAAATCTGCAAATGGACATTTGGGAGCTCATTGAGGCCTATGGTGAAAAATAGAATATTCTCAGATAAAAACTAGGAAGAAACTTTCTGGGAAACTGATTTGTGATGTGTGCTTTCATCTCCTAGAGTTAAACCTTTTGTTTCATTCAGCAGTTTGGAACCACTGTTTTGTAGAATCTGCATAAGGATATTGGGGAGCACCTGGAGGCCTAAGGTGAAAAAGGAAATATCTTCAGATGAAAACAAGGAAAACCTTTCTGAGAAACTGATTTTTCATGTGTGTATTCATCTCACAGAGTTAGATGTTTCCTTTGATTTGGCAGTTTGGAAACACTGTTTTTATCAATTCTGGGAATGGATATTTGGGAGCTCATGCAGGCCAATGGCAAGAAATTGAAGGTCCCAGGATAAAAACTGAGAGGAAGCTATTCGAGAAACAAGTTTGTGATGTGTGCATTCAACTCACAGAGTTAAACCTTTCTTTTCATTCAGCAGTATGGAAAGACTGTTTATGTAGAATCTGTAAAGGGATAATTTGGAGTGCTTTGAGGCCTTTCTTGGAAAAGAAAATAACTTCAGATAAGAGCTAGAAATAAGCTTTGTGAGAAACTGTTTGAGATGTTTGCATTCATCTCACAAGGTTAAACCTTTCTTTACATTCAGCAGTTTGGAAACCCTGTTTTTGTCCATTCTGTGAAAGGATATTTGGGAGCTCATTGAGGACAATGGTGAAAAAGCCAATGCCTGAGGACTAAAAGGAAATTATCATAGAAACGGTTTTCTGATGTGTGCATTCATCTCGCAGAGTTAAACCATTCTTTTGATTCAGCAGTTTGGAAACACTGTTTTTTTTTCCCATTCTGCTAATGGACATTTGGGAGCTTATTGATGTTAATGGCAAAAAATTGAAAGTCCCAGGATAAAAATTAAGAGGAAGCTATCTCAGAAACCTCTTTGTGATGTGAGTATTCATCTCACAGATTTAAACCTTTCTTTCCATTCAACAGTTTGAAAACACGGTTTTTGGCCATTCTGTGAATGGCCATTTGGGAGCTTATTGTGGCTGATGACAAAAAAAGGAACTATCCCATTATAAAAACTGGGAGGAACTAACTGAAAAACTCCTCTGTGATGTGTACATTCATCTTGCAGAGTTAAACCTTTCCTTTAATTCAGTAGTTTGGAAACATTTTTTCTCTATTCTGCTAATGGACATTTGGGAACTCTTTGAGTACAATGGAGAAAAGTGAATATCCCACAATAAAAACTAGAAGGAAACAATCTGAGAAACTGCTTTGAGATGTGTGCATTCACCTCGCAGAGTTAAAACTTCTTTTCATCCAACCGTTTGGAAACACTCTTTTTGCAGACTTGGTGAAGGGATATTTGGGTGCACATTGGGGCCTATGTTGTAAAAGGAAATAACCTCAGAAAAAAACTAGACCGTATCATTCAGAGAAACTATGTTGGACATGTGCATTCATCTCACATTGTTAAACCTTTCTTTTAATTCAACAGTTTGGATACACTGTTTTTGTCCATTCTGTGATTGGACATTTTGGAAGTCATTGAGGCCAATGGCAAAAATTCAAATATCCCAGGATAAACACTGGAAAGAATATATCTTAGATACTGCTTTGTGATGTTTGCATTCATCTCGCAGAATTACACCTTTCTCTCATTCAGCAGTTTGGAAACTCTGTTATTGTACAATCTGTGAAAGGATATTTTCGTGTGCATTGAAGTCTGTGCTGAAAAAGAAAATATCTTCAGATAAAAGCTAAAATCACATGTCCCAAGACAAAAACTAAGAGGAAGCTATTGGAGAAACTGCTTTCTGATGTGTGCTTTCATCTCAGAGTTAAATCTTTCTTTTGATTCAACAGTTTAGAAACACTGTTTTTGTACATTCTGTAAATGGACATTTGGGAACTCATTGAGGCCAATGGTGAAAAAGCGAATATACCAGGATTAAAACTTGAAGGAAGCTATCTGAAAAACCACTTGGTAATGTGTGCACTCATCTCACAGAAGTTAAACCTTTCTTTTCATTCAGAAGTTTGGAGACACTTTTTTTCCATTCTGCAAATGGATATTTGGGAACTCATTGAGGCCAGTGGTGAAAAGGCAAATATTTCAGGATAAAAACTAGAAGGAAATTGTCTGAAAAACCACTTTGTGATTTTGCATTCATGTAGCAGAGTTAAAACTTTCTTTCATTCAGCAGTTTGTAAACATTGTTTTTATATAATAAGCTAAGGAGAATTTGATTGCACATGGTGTCCTATGATGAAAAATCCAGTGTCCCAAGTTAAAAACTAAGAGAAATCTATGTGAGAAAACACTTTCCAATGTGTGCATTCATCTCACAGAGTTAAACCTCTCTGTTGATTCAGCATTTTGGAAACTGTTTTTGTCCATTGTGCAAGTAGACATTTGGGAACTCTTTGAAGACAATAGAGAAAAGTGAATATTCCACAATAAAAAGGAGAAAGAAACTGCCAGAGAAACCACTTTGTAATGTGTGCATTCACCTCAGAGTTAAACCTTTCTTTTCATTCAGCAGTCTGGAAACACTGTTTTTGCAGAATTTGCCAAGTGATGTTTCATTGCATATTGAGGCCTATGTTGAAAAAGGAAATATCTTCAGATAAAGCTAGAAAGAATCATTCAGAGAAACTGATTTTTGATGTGTGCATTCATCTCACAGAGTTAAAGTTTTCTTTGATACAGCAATTTGGAAACACCCATTTTGTCCATTCTGCTAATCGACACGTGAGAGCTCATTGACTCCAGTGGTGAAAAAACGAATATATCAGGATAAAAAGTTGAAGGAAGCTATCTGAGAAACAACTTTGTGATGTGAGCATTCTTCTTACAGGTTTAAACCTTTCTTTTGATTGAGCAGTTTGGAAACACTATTTTTGTCTATTCTGTGAATGGACAATTTGGAGATCATCAAGATCAATGGTGAAAAAGTGAATATCCCACGAGAAAAACTAGAAGTAAGCTATCTGATAAACCTCTTTGTGATGTGTGCATTCATCTTGCAGAGTTAAACCTTTCTTTTCATACAGCAGTTTGGAAACACTGTTTTTGTCCATTCTGCAAATGGACATGTGGGAGTTCAATGTTGCCAATGGTGAGAAAGCTAAAATGTCAGGATAAAAACTAGAAGGAAGCTATCTGAGAAAACTCTTGGTGATGTGTGACTCATCTCACAGAGCTAAACGTTTCTTTATGTTCAGCAGTTTGGAAACACTCTTTTATCCATTCAGTGAATGGATATTTGGCAGCTAATTGAGACCACTGGCAAAAAGGTGAATATTTCAGGATAAAATCTAGAAGAAAGCTATGTGAGAAATGGCTTTTTTACGTGTGCATTCAGTTTGAGAAGTTAAATCTTTCTTTTCACTCAGAAGTTTGAAAACACTGTTTTTGTAGTATCTGTGAATGGACATTTGGAAGTGCATTGAGGCCTATTGTGAAAAAGACAATATCTTCAAATAAAAACAATAAAGAAGCTTTCTGAGAAACTGCTTTGTGATGTGTGCATTCATCTCACAGAGTTAAACCTTTATTTTGATTCAACAGTTTGGAAACACTGTTTTTTCCATTCTGTGAATGGACATTTGGGAGCTCCTTTTGGCCAATGGCTAAAATTCGAATGTCCCAGGACAAAAACTAGTAGGTAGCTATCTGAGTAACCACTTTGTGATGTATACATTCAACTCACAGATTTCAACATTTTTTCTCATTCAGCAGTTTGGAGACACTGTTTTGATAGAATTTGTGAAGGGATATAGGGAGCGCAATGAGGACTACGGTGAAAAAAAGGAATCTTCTGATAAAAACTACAAACAAGCTTCCTGAGAAACTGGTTTGTGATCATGCATTTGTCTCACAGAGTTACGTCTTTCTTTTCATTCAGCAGCGTGCATTCATTGTCTTTCTTTCCACAGTTTGGAAACACTGCTTTGTCCATTCTGAAAATGGACATTTGGGAGCTTATTGAGGCCAATGGTCTACAGTAAAAATCCCAGGATAAAAACCGGGAGGAAGCGACCTGAGAAACCACTTTGTGAATTGTGCATTCACCTCAAAGAGTTAAACCTTTGTTTTCATTCAGCAGTTTGGAAGCACTCTTTTTGTCCATTTTGCAAATGGACACTTGGGAGTTTGTTGAGGACAATGGCAAAAAAGTGAATGTCCCAGGATAAAAACTAAGAGGAAGCTATCCAGGAAAACACTTTGTGATGTTTGCATTCCACCTCGCAAAATTAGTACATTCTTTTCATTCAGTAGTTTGTAAACGCTGTTCTTGTCTATTCTATGAATGGATATTTGGGAGCACTTAGAAGCTAAAGGTGAAAATTCAAACGTCCCAGGATAAAAAAAATGAGGATGTTGTTCAAGACACCACTTTGTGATATGTGCGTTCATCTCACAGAGGGAAAACTTTCTTTTGATTCAGCAGTTTGGAAACACCATTTTTGTCAAATCTGCGAAGAGATGTTTGGGAGCCCACTGTGTCCTGTGTTGTGAAAGGAAATATCTTCAGATAAAAACTACAAAGAAGCTTTGTGACAAACTGCTTTGTATGGGTCCATTCATCTCATATAGTTAAACCTTTCTTTTGCTTAGCAGTTTGGAATCACTGTTTTTGTCCACTCTGCAAATGGATATTTGGGAGCTAATTGAGTCCTAAGATGAAAAAGAGAATATCCCAGGATAAAAACTAGAAGGAAGCTATCTGAGAAACCATATTGTGATATGTGCATTAATCCACAGGGTTAAACCTTTCTATTCATTCAGCAGTTATGAAAATGTGTTTTTGTAGCATCTGTGAAGTGATATTTGGAAGCACTTTGAGGCCTATGGTGAAAAAGAAAATATCTTCAGAAAAAAATAGAAAGAAACTTTCTGAGATACTGCTTTGTGATGTGTGCATTCATCTCACAGAGTAAAAATTTTCTTTTGATTCAGAAGTTTGGAAACACTGTTTTTGTCCATTCTGCAAATGGCATTTGGGAGCTTACTGAGGCCAATGGTGAAAAAACAAACATCCCAGGATAAAAACTAGAAGGAAACTGTCTGAGAAACTGCTTTGTGATGTGTGCATTCATCTCACAGATTTAAACATTTCTTTGATACAACAGGGTGGAAACCCTGTTTTTGTTCATTCTGCTATTGGACATTTGGGAGTTCATTGAGGACAAGGAAGAAAAATAGAATATCTCAGGGTACAAACTAAGAGGATCCTATCTTAGAAACTGCTTTGTGATGTGTGCATTCATCTCACGGAGTTAAACCATTCCTTTAGTTCAGCAGGCTTGAAACACTGTTTTTTTCCATTCTGTGAATGGACTTTTGGGAACTCATTGAGGTCAAAGACATAAAAAGTAATATCCCAGGAAAAAAATTAAACTGAAGCTACCTGAGACACTACTTTGAGATGTGTGCTTTCATCCCACAGAGTTAAACCTTTTTTTTTTATTCAGAAATTCGGAAACTAGTTTCATCCATTCTGTGAATAGATACTTGGGAACTCATTAAGGCCAAGAGTGAAAAGTGGAATGTCTCAGGAAACAAACTTACAGGAAGCTATCTGAGAAACTGCTTAGTGATGTGTGCTCTCATCTCACAGTGTTAAAACTTTCTTTTCATTCAGCAGTTTGGAAACCCTGTTTTGTACGGTCTGTCAAGGGATATTTGGTAGCGTATTGAGGTCTACAGAGAAAAAGAAAATAACTCCAGATACAAACTAGAAAGAAGTTTTAAGTTTTCTGAGAAACAGTTTTTTGATGTGTGCATTTGTCTCATAGAGTTAACCCATTCTTTTGATTCAGCAGTTTGGAAACAGTTTTGGCCATTCTGCAAAAGGATATTTGGAAGGGCATTGAGTTCTCTGGGAAAAAGAAAATATCATCAGATAGAAACTAGAAAGAATCTTCCTCAGAAACTGATGTGTGATGGGTGCTTTCACCTCACATAGATAAGCCATTCTTTTGATTCCGCAGTTTGGAAGCACTGTTTTCCTCCATTCTGCAAATGTACATTTGGGAGCTCACTGTGACCAATGATGAAAGATCAAATATCCCAGGATGAAAACAGAAGGAACTTATCTGAGAATTCACTTTGTGATGATGCAGTGAGCTTGAAGAGTTAAATCTTTCTTTTTATTCAGCAGCTTGGAAACCCTCTTTTTCTAGAATCTGCTAATGGACATTTGGGGGTGCATTGAAGCCTACTGTGAAAAAAAGAATGTCTTCAGATAAAAACTAGAAAAAAGATTTCTGAGAAATTGTCTTGTGATGTGTACATTCATCTCACAGAATTAAACATTTCGTTTGATTCAGCAGTTTGGAAACACAGTTTTTGTCCATTCTGTAAATGGACTTTCAGAATGTATTGTGGCAAATGATGAAAAAGAGAATATCCCAGGATAAAAACTAGAAGGAAACTATCTGAGAAACGGTGTTGTGATGTATGTACTCATCTCGCAGAGTTACACATTTCTTTTGATTCAGCAGTTTGGAAACACTGTTTTTCTGCATTCTGCAAATGGACATTTGGGAGCTCATTGAGGCCAATGGTGAAAAAGCAAATACCCCAGATGAAAACTACAAGGAAGCTATCTGAGAAATGGATGTACGTTGTTGCATTCGTCTCATAGAGTTATGCCATTTTTTATTCAGCAGGTTGGAAAAACTGATATCATAGCATGTGTAAAGGGATATTTGGGAGCAATAAGAGGCCTTTCATGAAAAAGAAAGTATCTTCAGATAAAAACTAGAAAGAAACTTTCTGAAAAACTACTTTGTGATGTGTGCATTCATCTCAAAGAATTAAACATTTCTTTTAATTCAGCAGTTGGAAACACTGTTTTTGTCCATTCTGAGAATGGACATTTGAGAACACCTTGAGCCAATGGGAAAAGTGAATATCCCAGGATAAAAACTAGAAGGAAGTTCTCTGAGAAATGGTTTTGTGATGTGTGAACTCATTTCACAGAGGTACACATTTCTTTTGATTCAGCAGTTTGGAAACACTGTTTTTCTCCATTCTGCAGTTGGACATTTGGGAGCTCATTGAGGTCAAATGTGTAAAAGCAAATGTACCAGGATAAAAACCAAGAGGAAGATATCTGAAGAACTGCTTTGCAGTGTGTTAATTCATTTAACAGTTAAAACTTTCCTCTCATACAGCAGTTTTGAAACCCAGTTTTTGTCCATTCTGCGAATAGATATTTGGGGGTTCATTTAGGCCAATGGTGAAGAAGCAAATACCCCAGAATAAAAACAGCAGGAATCTATCTGATAAATCGCTTTGTGTAGTGTGCATTCATCTTGCAGAGATAAAGCTTTCTTTGGATTCAGCAGTTTGGAAACAGTTTTGGCAATTCTGTGAAAGGATATTTGGAAGTGCATTGAGGCTGCTGGGAAAAAGAAAATATCTTCAGATAGAAACTAGAAAGAATCGTTTTCAGAAACTGATTTGTGATGGGTGCATTCACATCACAGTGTTAAACCATTTTTTTGATTCAGTAATTTGGAAACACTGTTTTTCTCCATTCTGTGAATGTACATTTGGGAGCTCACTGAGGTCAATGACAAAAAAGTGAATATCCCAGGATAAAACAGAAGGAACCTATCTTAGAATCTGCTTTGTGATGTGTGCATTGAGCTCTAGGAGTTAAATCTTTCTTTTCATTCAGCAATTTGGAAGCACTTTTTTGTAGAATCTGTGAAGGTGTATTTGGGAGCATGTTGTGGCCTATGGTTGAAAAAAAATACATAAAACTAGAAAGAGGATTTCTGAGAAACTGCTTTGGGATGTGCGTTCATCTCACAGAGATAAATCTTTCTTCTCATTGAGCAGTTTGGAAACACTTTTGTTGTAGAATATAAGAAAGGGTATTAGGGAGTGCATGAAGGTCTATGGTGAAAAAGAACTTATCTTCAGAGAAAAACTAGAAAGAAGCTTTCTGAGGAACTGCTTTGTAATGTGTTCATTCATCTCACAGAATTAAACCTTACTTTTGATTCCACTTTTGGGAAACACTGTTTCTGTCCATCTGCTAATGGACATTTTTAAGCTCATTGATGCCAATGACGTAAAAGGTAATATCCCAGGATAAAAACTAGAAGGAAGCTATCTGAGAAACTGCTTTGTGATGTGTGCACTCATGACAATGAGATAAGCATTTCTTTTCATTCAACAGGTTGGAAAGGTTGTTTTTGTAGGATCTACCAAGGGATATTTGGGAGTGCATTAGGGCCTATGGTGAAAAAGAAAATATCATCAGATAAAAACTAGAAAGAAGTTTTCTGAGAATACTTTGTGATGTATCCATTCAACTCATGAGCTAAACCTTTCTTTTCACTCAGCAGTTTGGAAACATTGTTTTTGTAGAATCTATGAAGGGATATTTTGGAGCACATTGAGGCCTATCGTGAAAAAGAAAATACTTTCAGATAAAAACTAAAAAAGAACTTTCTGCTTTGTGATGTGTGATTCAACTCACAGAGTCGAATTTTATTTTGATTAAGCAGTTTGGAAACACTGTTTTTGATGATTCGTGAGTTGACATTTCATAGCCCAGTGAGGCCAATGGCAAAAAAGCAAATATCCTGGGATATTCGCTAGAAGGAAGCTATCTAAAAAAATCGTTTTCTGATGTGTGTATTCATCCCACAGATTTAAATGTTTCATTTTATTCAGCAGTTTGGAAATGTTTTTGCAAAATCTGTGAAGTGATATTTGGGAGTGCATGTTGAAAAAGAAAGTATATTCAGATAAACACTAGAAAGAAGCTTTCTGAGAAACTGCTTTGTGATGTTTGTATTCATCTCACAGAGTTAAACCTTTCTTTTTTCAGCAGTTTGGAAACACTTTTTTTTCCATTCTGTGAATGAACACTTTGGAACTCTCATATTCCAATTGCAAAAAAATGAATAGCCCAGGATATTCGGTACAAGGAAGCTATCTGAGAAACTGCTTTGTGATGTGTGCATTCATCTCAGAGAGTTAAACGTTCCTTTTCATTCTGCAGTTTGGAAACACTGTTTTTGTAGAATCTGTGAAGGGATATTTGGGAGTGCATTGAGGCCCATAGTAAAACAGAAAATACCTACAGATAAAATCTAGAAAGAAGCTTTCTGAGAACTGCTTTGTTATGTGTGCATTCAACTCACTGAGTCAAATTTCCTTTTGATTCAGCTGTTTGCAAACACTGTTTTTGTCCATTCTGTGAATGGACATTTGGAAACTCAGTGATGCCAGAGGTGAAAAAGTGAATTTTGAAGGATAGTCACTAGAAGGAAGCTAGCTGAGAAATCGCTCTGTGAAGTGTGCATTCATCTCACACAGGTAAACTTTTGTTTTGATTCGGCAGTTTAGAAACACTGTTTTAGTAGAATCTGCAAAGTTATATTTGGGAACGCATTGAAGACTATGGTGAAAAAGAAAATATCTTCAGATATACACTAGAAAGAAACTTTCTGAGAAACTGCTTTGGAATGTGTGCATTCATCTCACAGATTTAAAAATTTACTTTCTTTCAGCAGTTTGGAAATGGCATTTTTGTCCATTCTGTGAATGGACATTTGAGAGTTCATTGAGGACAATGGTGATAAAGGAATATCCCAAGAAAAAAACTAGGAGGAAGCTACGTGAGAAACCACTTTTTGATGTGTGCATTCATCTCACAGAGTTAAAACTTTCTTTTCATTCAGCAGTTTGGAAGCACGATTTTTGTAGAATCTGAGAAGGAGTATTTGGTGCAAATTGAGACTTATGGTGGAAAAAAAATCTTCAGATCAAAACTAGAAAGAAACGTTCTGAGAAACTAATTGGTGATGAATGCATTCACCTAGCAGAGTTAAATCTTTTCACTCAGTAGTTTGGAAACACTGTTTTTGTAGAATCTGTGAACAGATATTTGGGAGTGCATGGAGGCCTACAGTGAAAAAGAAAATATCTTCAGATAAAATCTAGAAGGAAGCTATCTGAGAAACCACTTTGTGATGTGTACAATCATCTTGCTGTTAAAATTTTCTTTTGATTGAGCATTTTGGAAACACTGTTTTTCTCTGTTTTGCAAATAGACATTTGGGAGCTCACTGAGGCCAATGGAGAAAAGCGAATATCCCAGGTTGAAAACTAGGAGGAAGCCATCTCAGAAATCACTTTGTGATGTATGCATTAATCTTACAGACTTAAAACTTTCTTTTCATTCAACAGTTTGGAAACGCTGTTTTTGTAATATCTACTAAGGGATATTTAGCAGTGCATTGAGGCCTATGGTGAAAAAGAAAATAACTTCAGATGAAAACTAGAAAGAAACTTTCTGAGAAAATGCTTTGCCATGTGTGCATTCAATCACAGAGTTAAACCTTTACTTTGATTCAGCAGTTTGGAATCACTTTTTTTGTACATTCTGTGAATGGATATTTGGGAGTTCATTGAGGACAATTTTGAAAAAGTGAATATCCCAGGGTAAAAACTAGAAACATGCATTGGTGAAACCACTTTGTAATGTGTGCATTCATCTCACAGTGTTAAAGCTTTTATTTGATTCAGTTGTTTGGAAATATTTTGTCCATTCTGCAAATGGACATTTGGGAGCTCATTGAGGCCAATGTCTTTTTTTTTAAAAGTGAATATTCAAAGATAAAAACTAGATAAAAACTCGACAAATTAAAGCTTTCTTTTCATTCAGTAATTTAGAAACACTGTTTATTAGAATATGACAATGGATATTTGGGAGTCATTGGGGCCTATGGTGAAAAAGAAAATATCTTCAGATAAAAACTAGAAAAAGACTTTCTGAGAAACAGCTTTGTGATGTGTCCATTCAGATTCTATAAAAACAGGGTTTCTAAACTGCTGAATGAAATGAAAGATTTAACTCCTTGAGATGAATATACACATCACAAAGTTCTTTCTCAGGTTTCTTCCTTCTCTTTTTATCCTGGGATATTTGCTTTTTCACCATTTGCCTCAATGAGCTCCCAAATATCCATTCGCAGAATGGACAAAAACAGTGTTTCCAAACTGCTGAATCAAAAGAATTGTTTAACTCTGTGAGATGAATGCACACATCACAAAGCTGTTTATCAGATAGTTTCCTTGTAGTTTTTGTCCTGGGATATTCACTTTTTCTCTTTTGGTCTAAATGAGTTTCCAAATGTCCTTCACAGAATGGACAAAAACAGTGTTTCCAAACAGCTGAATGAAAAGAAAGGTTTCACTCTGTGAGATGAATGCCTGTATCACAAAGCGGTTTCTCAGCTAGCTTCCTCTTAGTTTTTGTCCTGGGACATTTTTTACCTTGCCTTTGGCCTCAGTGAGCTCCCAAATGTCCATTTGCAGAAGGGACAAAAACAGTGTTTCCAACCTCTGAATCAAAACGTAGGTTTACCTCTGTGAGATGAATGCACACATCAAAAAGAAGTTTCTCAGAAAGCTTCTTTCTAGCTTTTTTGTAAAGATATTTTCTTTTTCACCATAGACCTCAAAACTCTACTAAATCTTCCTTTGCAGATTCTACAAAAGCATGGTTTCCAAACTGCTGAATTTAAAGAAAGTTTTAACTCTGTGAGATGAATTCACACATCACAAAGCAGTTTCTCAGATATCTTCTTCTTAGTTTCTGTCTTAGGACATTTAATTTGTCACCAATGGCCTCAATCAGTTCCCAAATGTCCATTTGACTAATAGACAAAAACAATGTTTCCAAAATACTGAACCAAAAGAAAAGTTTAACTCTGTGAGATGAATAGACACACAAAAAAGAATTTCTCAGATCTAGTTTTTTTCTGAAGGTATTATCTTTTTCACCATAAGGGCTCAATGCGCTGTCAAATATCCATTCACATGTTCTATGAAAACAGTGTTTCCAAACTGCAGAATGGAAAGAGTTTTAAATCCTCGAGCTGAATGCAAACATCATAAAACTGTTTCTCAGATAACCTCCTCTTAGTTTTTATCTGGGGACGTTCAATTTTTTGCCCTTGGCCAAAACAGCTCCAAAATGTCCATTCACAGAGTGGACAAAAACAGTGTTTCCAAACTGCTGAATGAAAATAGAAGTTTATCTCTGTGAGATGAATGCACACACAACAAAGAAGTTTCTCAGTAAGATTCTTTCCAGTTTTTATCTTAAGATACTTTTATTTTCAACAAAGGCCTCAATGTGCACTCAATGTACATTCTCAGATTCTACAAGAATAGTGTTTCCAAAGTGCTGAATGAAAAGAAAGTTTTATTTCATAGAGCTGAATGCACACATCTCAAAGTGGTTTCTCAGAGAGCTTACTTCTGGTTTTATCCTAGGACATTAGCTTTTGTGCCATTGAGGTAGCTCCCAAATGTCCATTCGCAAAATGGAGAAAAACAGTGTTTCCAAACTGCTGAGTCAAAAGAAATGTTTCCCTCTGTGAGATGAATGCACACATCACAAAGTACTTTCTCAGCAATCTTCTTTCTAGTTCTTATCTGAAGATGTTTTCTGTTACATCATAGGCTTCAATTAGCTCCAAAATATCCCTTCACAGATTCTTCTAACACAGTGTTTCCAAACTACTGAATGAAAAGAAAGTTGTAACTCTACAAGATGAAAGCAAACATAACAAAGCAGTTTCTCAGAAGGCTCCTTCCTACTTTTCATCTGAGGGTATTTTCTTTTACACCGTAGACTTCACTGTACCCCAAAATATCCCTTTGCAGATTCTCCAAAAACAGTGTTTCCAAACTCCTGTCTCAAAAGAAAGGTTTAATTCTGTGAGATGAATGCACACATCCCAAAACAATTTCTCATACCTTCCTTCTAGTTTGCATCCTAGGATGTTGACTTTTTCACCATTGGCCTCAATGAGCTCTCAAATGTCCAATCACAGAATGGACGAAAACAGTGTTTACAACTGCTGAATCAAAATAAAAGTTTTACTCTGTCAGATGAATGCACACATCACAAAGCAGTTTCTCCCAAAGCTTCTTTCTAATTTTTAAATGAAGATAATTTCTTTTTCACCAAAGGCTTCAATGTGCTCTCAAATATCCCTTTGCAGATTATACAAAAACAGTATTTCCAAACTGCTGAGTGAAAAGAAATGTTTAGCTCTGCGAGCTGAATGCCCATATCACAAAGCAGTTTCTCAGATAGTTTTTTCTAGTTTTTATACTGGTATATACATATGCCTTTTCAACATTGGCCTCAACAAGCTCCCAAATAGCCATTTGCAGAGCGGACAAAAACAGTGTTTCTAAACTGCTAAATCACAGGAAAGTTTTAACTCTGTGAGATGAATGGACAAAACATGATGAAGTTTCTCAGAATGCTTATTTCTAGTTTTTATCTGAAGATTTTTTTTGTCACCATAGGCTTCAATGCACTCTCAAATATCCCTTCACAAGGTCAAGAAAAACAGTGTTTACCAACTGCTGAATGTAAAGAAAGTTTTAACTCTGTGAAATGAATACACACATGACAAAGCGGTTTCTCAGATATCTTCCTCTTAGTTTCTATCCTGGGACATTTAATTTTTTGCCATTGGCCTCAATGAGCTCCCAAATATCCATTTGAAGAATGGACAAAAACAGTGTTTCTGAAATGCTGAATCAAAAGGAAGGTTTAATCCTGTGAGGTAAATACACACACAAAGCTTTTCTCAGAAAGCTTCCTTTTAGTTTTTATTTGCAGATGTTTTCTTTCTCATCATATGCCTCAATGAGTTCCAAAATATCCCTTCACAGATTCTACAAACACAGTGTTTCTAAACTGCAGAATGAAAAGAAAGGTTTAATTTTGTGAGATGAAAGCAAAAAACAGAGTAGTTTCTCAGAAAACTTCTTTCTAGTTTTTATCTGAGGGTATTTTCTTTTACACCATTAGCCTCAATGCATCCCAGAATATCCCTTCCCAGATTCTCCAAAAACAGTGTTTCCAAACTCCTGAATGAAAACAAAGGTTTAACTCAGCAAGATGAATGCACACATACCAAAACTGTTTCTCAGATACCTTCCTTCTGGTTTTTATTCCGGGATATTCACTTTTTCACCATTGGCCACAATGAGCTCTCAAATGTCCATTCACAAAATGGAAAAAAAACCAGTGTAAAGAAATGTTTAACTCTGTGAGATGAATGCACACATCACAAAGTGGTTGCTCAGATAGCTTCCTTCTAGTTTTTATCCTGGGATATTCCCATTTTTGATATTAGCACCAAAGAACTCCAAAATATCCATTCACAGAATGGAGAAAAACAGTGTTTCCGAACTGCCGAATCAAAACAAAGGTTTACAGCCTTTAGATGAATGCATGCATCACAAAGCACTTTCACCCAAACCTTCTTTCTAATTTTTATCTGAAGATATTTTATTTTTCACCATAAGCCTCAATGTGCTCTCGAATATCTTTTCACAGATTCTACAAGAAAAACAGTGTTTCCAATCTGCTGAATGTAAACGAAGGTTTAACTCTGCTAGATGAATTCACACAATACCAAGTAGTTTCTTAAATAGCTTCCTTCTAACTTTTATCCTGGCATATTCACTTTTCTGCAGTTGGCCTCCATGAGCTCCAAAGTGTCTGCTCACTGAGTGAAGAAAAATAGTTTTTCCAAACTGCTGAATCAAAAGAAAGATTTAACTATGTGAGATAAACACACACCACAAAGCAGTTTCTCAGATAGCTTCCTTCTAGATTTTATCCTAGGATATAGGCTTTTGTGCTATTGTCCTCAATGGTCTCCCAAGTATCCATTCACAGAGCGGATAAAAACAGTGTTTGTAAACGGCTGAATCCAAAGAAAGTTTTAACTCTGGGAGATGAATGCACTCATCACAAAGCAGTTTCTCAAATAGCTTCCTTCAAGTTTGTATCCTGGCACATTCACCTTTTCACCATTGACTTAAAAGAGCTCCCAAATGTCCATTTGCAGAATGGACAAAAACAGTGTTTCCAAACAACTTAATCAAAAGAAAGGTTTAACTCTGTGAGATGAATGCATGCATGAAAAAGCAGTTTCTCAAGTAGATTCCTTCTAGATTTTATGCCAGGATATACTCTTTTTGCCATGGGCCTCAATGAGCTCCTAAATGTCTTTTCTCAGAATGAAAAAAAACAGTGTCTCTTAACTGTTGAATACAAAGAAAGGTTTAACTCAGTGAGATTAATGCACACATCACAAAGCAGTTTCTCAGAAAACTTCTTTCTAGTTTTCATCAGAAGATTTTTTTCTCACCATAGTCCTCAATGCGCTCATAAGTATCCCTTCACTTATTCTACAAAAACAGTGTTTCCAAATGCTGAATGTAAAAAAAAAAGGTTTAAGTATGATAGATTAATGCATACTGCAATCAACACTTTCTCAAATAGCTTCCTTGTAGTGTTTATCCTGGAATACTCACTTTTTCACTATTGGCCTCAATGAGCTCCCAAATGTCCTTTCACAGAATGGACAGAAACAGTGCTTCCAAATGGCTGAATCAAAATAAAGATTTAAATCTGTCAGATGAATGCGCAGAACACAGAGCACTTTCTCTCAAAGCTTATTTGTAATTTTTATCTGAAGATATTTTCTTTTCCACCATAGGCCTAAATGTGCTCACAAATATCCCTTCGCAGATTCTAGAAAAACAGTGTTTCCAAACCGCTAAATCAAAAGAAAGGTTTAAATATGTGAGATGAATGCACAAATCACAAAGCAGTTGCTCAGGCAGATTCCTTCCAGTTTTTCTCCTTGGATTTTCAGGTTTTCGCCATTGGCCTGAATGAGCACCCAAATGCCCATTCACAGAATAAAATAAAAAAAAAATAAAAAAAAAAAAAAAAATTAAAAAACCCAAAAAACTGTGTTTCCAAACTGCTGAATCAAAAGTAAGGTCTACTTCTGTGATCTAAATCCACACACCATAAAGCAGTTTCTCAGAAAACTTCTTTCTATTTTACATCTGAAGATATTTCCTTTTTCACCATGGTCCTCAATGTGCTCCAAAATATCCCTTCACAGATACTACAAAAACACTGTTTCCAAATGACTGAAATAAAAGAAAAGCTTAATTCTGAGAGGTCAATTCACACATCAAAAAGCGATTTCTCAGATAGTTTCCTTCTACTTTTTATCTCGGGATATTCACTTTTTCACCATTATTCTTGATGAGCACCAAAATGTCCATTAACAGAATAAACAAAAACAGTGTTTCTAAACTGCTGAATCCAAAGAAAGGGTTAACTCTATTAAATAAATGCACACCTCACAAATCAGTTTCTCAGAAAGCTTCTTTGTTGTTTTTATCAGAAGATATTTTCTTTTTCACCATAGTCCACAATGCACTGCAAAATATACCTTTGCAGATTCTACAAAAACAGTGTTTACAAACAAACAACCCCATCAAAAAGTGGGCAAAGGATATGAACAGACACTTCTCAAAAGAAGACATTTATGCAGCCAACAGACACATGAAAAAATGCTCATCATCACTAGCCATCAGAGAAATGCAAATCAAAATCACAATGAGACACCATCTCGCACCAGTTAGAATGGCGATCATTAAAAAGTGAGGAAACAACAGGTGCTGTAGAGGATGTGGAGAAATAGGAACACTTTTACACTCTTGGTGGGACTGTAAACTAGTTCAACCACTGTAGAAGACAGTGTGGTGATTCCTCAAGGATGTAGAACTATAAATACCATTTGACCCAGCTATCCCATTACTGGGTATATACCCAAAGGATTATAAATCATGCTGCTGTAAAGACACATGCACACGTATGTTTACTGCAGCACTACTCACAATAGCAAAAACTTGGAACCAACCCAAATGTCCATCAGTGACAGACTGGATTAAGAAGAAGTGGCACATATACACCTTGGAATACTATGCAGCCATAAAGAAGATGAGTTCGTGTCCTTTGTAGGGACATGGTTGCAGCTGGGAACCATCATTCTCAGCAAACTATCACAAGAACAGTAAACTAAAAACCACGTGTTCTCACTCATAGATGGGAAATGAACAATGAGAGCACTTAGACTCAGTGAGGGGAACATCACACACCGGGGCCTGTTGTGGTCTGGGGGGAAGGGAGAGGGATAGCATTAGGAGATATACCTAATGTAAATAAGGAGTTAATGGTTGCAGCACACCAACCTGGCACATGTATACATATGTAACAAACCTGCACATTGTGCACATGTACCCTAGAACATAAAGTACAATAAAAAAAAAAACTATTTACAAGCTGCTGAATCAAAAGAAAAGTTTTACTCTGTGAGATGAATGCACACATCAAAAAGCAGCATCTCAGAAAGCTTCTTTCTAGTTTTTATCTGAAGATATTTGCTTTTCCACCATAGGACTCAATGTGCTCCCAAATATCCCTTCACAGATTCTACAAAAAGAGTGTTTCCAAACTGTTCCATCAAAAGAAAGCTTTAACTCTGTGACATGAATGTACACATCACAAAGTGGTTTCTCAGATAGCCTCCGTGTAGTTTTATCCAGGAATATTCACTTTTTCACCATTGGCCTCAATGAGCTCCTGAATGTCCATTCACAGAATGGACAAAAATAGTGTTTGCAAACTGCTGAATCAAACTCAATGTTTAACTCTGTGAGCCGAATGGACACATCACAAAGCAGTTTCTCAGAAAGCTTCTTTCTAGTTTTTATCCTAAGATATTTTCTTTTTCACCATATGCCTAAATATGGTCCCAAGTATACAATCACATATTCTACAAAAACAGTGTTTCCAAACTGCTGAATGTAAAGGAAGTTTTAACTCTGCTAGGTGAATGCATGCAGTGCAAAGCACTTTCTCACATAGTTTCATTTAAGTTTTCATCCTGGCATATTCGCTTTTTTGTCATTGGCCTCCATGAACTCCCTAATGTCCATTCGTAGAATGGACACAAACAGTGTTTCCAAACTGCTGAAACAAAAGAAAGGTTTAACTCAGTGAGAGGAAAGGACACTCCACGAAGCAGTTTCTACGAAAGCTCCTTTCTAGTTTTTATCTAAAGATACTTTCTTTTTAACTGTAGGCCTCAAGGCTCTCTGACATATCCCTTCACAGACTTTACAAAAACAGTGTTTCCAAATTCCTGAATCAAAAGAAGGTTTAACTCTGCAACATAAATGAACACCTCACAAAGTGGTTTCTCAGGTAGCTTCTGTCTAGTTTTTATTCTGGGACATTCACTTTTTCATCATTGGCCTCAATGAGCTTCCAATTATCCATTTGCAGAATGGAAAAAAATAATTTTTGCAAACTACTGAATCAAAAGAAAGGTTTAAGTCTGTGAGACGAATACACACATCTCAAAGTAGTTTCTCAGAAACATCCTTTCTTGTTTTTATCTGAAGATATTTTCCTTTTCACCATAGGCTTCAAGGTGCTTGCAAGTATCCTTTTGCAGATTCCACAAAAGCAACATTTCCAAGTTGCTTAATCAAAAGAAAAGTTTAACTCTGTGAGATGAATGCACACATCACAAAGTGGTTTCTCAGATACCCTCCTTCTAATTTTTGTCTGAGGATATTCAATTTTTCACCATTGGCCTCAATGGACTCCCATATGTCAACATACAGAAAACAAAAAACAGTGTTTCCATACTGCTGAATCAAAAGAAAGTTTTACTTCTGTGTGATGAATGCACACATCATGAAGCAGTTTCTCAGAAAGCTTCCTTCAAGTTTTTATTTGAAGATATTTCTTTTTTCACTATAGTCCTCAATGTGCTCCCAAACATCCCTTTGCATATTCTGCAAAAACAGCATTTCCAAACTCCTGAAGGAAAAGAAAGGTTTAACTCTGTGAGATGAATGCACACATCACAAAGCAGTTTCTCAGATAGCTTTCTCTAGCTATTACCCTGGAATATTCACTTTTTCACCATTGACCTTAAAGCACTCCCAAATGTCCATTCACAGGATGGACAAAAACAGTGTTTCCAAACTGTTGAATCAAAATAAAGGTTTAACGATGTGAGAAGAATGCACACATCAAAAAGCAGTTTCTCATATAGCTTCCTTCTAGATTTTATCCTGGGATATAGTCTTTTTCGCTATTGGCCTCAAAGTGCTCCCAAATGTCCATTCACACACACAAAAAAAAACAAAAACAAAAACAAACAAACAAAAAAAAAGTGTTTCCAAACTGCTGAGTCCAAAGAAAGGTTTAAGTTTGTGAGATGAATGCACACAACATAAAGCAGTTTCTCGGAAAGTTTCTTTCTAATTTTTCTCTGAAGATATGTTGTTTTTCACCTTAGGCCTCAAAGAGCTCCCAAACATTCCTTGGCAGATTCTAAAAAAAAACAGTGTTTCCAAACTGCTGAATCACAAGAAAAGTTTAACTCTGTGAGATGAATACCCATAACACAAAACAGATTCTCAGAAAGCTTCTTTCTAGTTTTTATCTGAAGATATTATTTTCTCACCATAGGCCTCAATGCACTCCGAAATGTTTCTTCACAGAATCTAAGAAAACTGTTTTCAAACTGCTGAATGTAAAAAAAGCTTTAACTCTGCTAGATGAATGCACACATCACAATGTTGTTTATCAGATAGCTTCCTTCTAAGTTTTATCAAGGGATATATGATTTGTCACCATTGGCCTCAATGAGCTCCCAAATGTCCATTCACAGAATGGACAAAAATAGTGTCTCTAAATTTCTGAATCCAAGGACAGTTTCAGTTCTATGAGACAAATGCACACATCACAAAGCAGTATCTCAGAAAGCTTCTTTCTAGTTTTTATCTGAAAATATTTTCTTTTACACCATAAGCCTCAAAGAGCTCCAAAATATCTCTTTGGAGATTCTACAAAAACAGTCTTTCCAAACTGCTGAATGAAAAGAAAGGTGTAACTCTGCAAGATAAATGCACGCATCCCAAAGTAGTTTCTAAGATAGCTTTCTTCTACTTTTTATCCTGGGATATTTGCTTTTTTGCCATTTGCCTCAAATAGCTCCCAAATATCCCTTCACAGATTCTACCAAAACAGTGTTTCCAAACTGTTGAATGAAAAGAAAGGTGTAACTCTGTGAGATAAATGCACACATCACAAAACAGTTTCCAAGATAGCTTCCTTCTACTTTTTACCCTGGGATATTCGTTTTTTGGTAATTGGTCTCAAAGCACTCCCAAATGTCAATTCACAGAATGGACAAAACAGTTTTTCCAAACTGCTGAATGAAAAGAACGTTTAACTCTGTTGGATGAATGCACACATCACGAAACAGTTTCTCAGATAGCTTCTAGATTTTTATCCCAGGATATACACTTTTTTGCCATTGGTCTCAATGAACTCCGAAATGTCCATCCACAGAAAGGACATAAACAGTGTTTCTAAACTGCTGAATACAAAGAAAGTTTTAGTTCTGTGAGATGAATGCACACATCACAAAGCAGTTTATCTGAAAGCTTCTTTCTAGTGTTTTTCTGAAGATATTTCTTTTTCACCATAGTCCTCAATGTGCTCCCAAAAATCACTTCATGGATTTTGCAAAAACAGTGTTTCCAAAATGCTGGATGAAAAGAGAGGTTTAACTCTGTAGCACGAATGCACACATCAGAAAGCGATTACTCAGAAAGATCCTTTCTAGTTTTTATCTGAAGATGTTTTCTTTTCACCATATGCCTCAATGCACTCGCAAATATCCTTTCACTTGTTCTACAAAAACAGTGCTTCCAAGCAACTGAATGTAAAGAAAGATTTAGCTCTGATAGATGAATGCACAGCACAAAGTGCTTTCTCAGATATGTCCCTTAGTATTTTTTATCCTGGGATATTCACTATTTCACCATTGGCCACAATGAGCTCCAAAATGTCCTTTTACAGAATGACAAAAACAGTGTTTCCAAACTGCTGAATCAAAATAAAGGTTTGAATCTGCCAGATGAATGTGCACAACACAAAGCACTTTCTCCCAAAGCTTATTTCGAGTTTTTATCTGAAGATATTTTGTTTTCCAACAGAAATCCAAATGTGCTCCCAAATATCCCTTCGTAGATCCTACAAAAAAGGTTTTCCCAAACTGCTGAAGGAAAAGAAAGGTTTAACTGTGACATAAATGTACACATCAGAAAGCAGTTTCTCAGAGAGCTTAATTCTACTGCTTATCCTGGGATATTTGCTCTTCTGGCATTGGTCTTAAAGAGTTCCTAAATGTCCATTCATAGAATGGACAAAAACTGTGTTTTCAAACTGCTGAATCAAAAGAAAGTTTTAACCCTGTGATTGAATGCACACATCACAAAGTGGTTTCTCAGATAGCTTCCTTCTAGATTTTATCCTGGGCTATACGTTCGTTGACCTCAATGAGTTCCCAAATGTCTATTTGCAGAATGGACAAAAACAGAGTTTCCAAACTGCTGAATCCAAAGAAGGTTTTAACTCTGTGAAATGAGTGGCAAACACCACAACGTGATTTCTCAGAAAACTTCCTTCCAGATTTTATCTTGGGATAGATGCTTTTTTGCCATGGACCTCAATGAGCTCTCAAATGTCCATTTGCAGGATGGACAAAAAGAGTATTTCTAAACTACTGAATGTAAAGAAATGTTTAACTCTGTGAGATGAATGCACACAGCACTAAGTCATTTCTAAGAAAGATTCCTTCTTGTTTTTACTAAAGATACTTTCATTTTCACAGTAGAGCTCCCAAACATCCCTTCACAGATTCTACAAAAGCAGTGTTTACAAACTGCTGAATAAAAAGAAATGTTTAACTCTGCAAGATGAACGCACACATCACAAAGCAGTTTCTCAGTTAGTTTCCTTCTGGTTTTTATCCTTGAATGCTGTTTTTTTTTTTTTTTGTTTATTCCATAGGCCTCCAGGAGCTCCCAAATGTCCATTTGCAGAATGGAGAAAAACAGTGTTTCCAAACTGCTGAATCAAAACAAAGGTTTAATTCTGCGAGATGAATGTACACAACACAAAGAAGTTCCTCCAAAAGCTTCTTCTAGTTTTTATCTGGAGATATTTTCTGTATCACCATAGGCCTCAATGCACTCCCAAATATGCCTTAGCTTATTCTACAAAAACATTTTTTCCAAACCCCTGAATGTAAAGAAAGGTTTAACTCACATAGATGAATGGACACAGCACAAAGTACTTTCTCATATGACTTTCCTCTAGTGTTTTTCCTGGCATATTTGCTTTTTTGCCATTGCTGCCATAAGCTCCCAAGTGTCCATTCAGAGAATGGAGAAAAACAGAATGGACATTCGTTTTTTCACCCTTGGAATCGACAAGTTCCCAAATATTCTTTCTCAGAATTGAAAACATACTGTTTCCTAACTGTTAGATCCAAAGAAAGGTTAACTTTTTTGCAATTAATGCATAAATCACAAAGCAGTTTCTGAGAAAGTTTCTTTCTAGTTTCTATCTGAAGATATTTCCTTTTTCAGCATAGCCCTCATTGCATCATAATTGCACTTACTAATACCCCTTCATAGACTCTATAGAAACAGTATTTCCAAACTCCTACATGTAAAGAAATGTTTACCTCTGTGAGCTCGATGCACACATCACAGAGTGGTTTTGCAGACAGCTTCCTTCCAGTTTTTATGCTGGGATATTCACTTTTTTGCCATTGGCCTCAATGAGCTCCCAAATGTCCATTCGCACAGTGTTTCCAGACTGCTGAATCAAAAGAAACGTTTAACTCTGTGAGATGAATGGACACATCACAAAGCATTTTCTCAGACAATTTCTTCCTTGTTTTTATCTGAAGATGGTTACTTTTCACTGAAGGCCTCAATGCGTTCTCAAATATCCCTCCCCAGATTCTACAAAAACAGTGTTCCCAAACTGTGCAATGAAAGGAAATATTGAAATCTGCTAAATGAATGCATACACCACAAAGCGGTTTCTGAGATAGCTTCCTTCTCCTTTTTATGCTGGTATATTCACTTTTTTTGCCATTAGCCTCAATGAGCTCCCAAATATCCATTTTCGGAATGGACAAATAGTGTGTTTCCAAGTTGTTGAATCCAAAGAAACATTTAACTCTGGGAGATGTATGCACACAACTCAAAGCAGCTTCTCAGAACGATTCTTGCTAGTTTTTTTCTGAAGATTTTTTTTTTGCACCATAAGCCTCAATGCACTCTCAAATATCCCTTTGCAGATTCCACAAAAACAGTGTTTCCAAACTGATGAATGTAAAGAAAGTTTTAACTCTGCTAGATGAGTGAACACAGCACAAAGCTGTTTCTTGGATAGCTTCCTTCTAGTTTTTATCCTGGATTACTCAATTTTTTGCATTGGCCTGCTTGAGCTCCCAAGGGTCAATGTGCAGAATTTATAAAAACAATGGTTCCAAACTGCTGAATCAAAAAAAAAGTTTAACTCTCTGAGATGAATGCACACATCACAAAGTGGTATCTCAGAAAGCGTCTTTCTAGTTTTTATCTGAAGATATTTTCTTTTTAACCATAGGCCACAATGTGCTCCCAAATTCCCTTTGAAGATTCTACAAAAACCATGTTTCCAAATTCCTGTATCAAAAGAAAGGTTTAACTCTGGCAGAAGATTGCACACAGCACAAAGCACTTTCTCAGATAGCTTCCTTGGAGTTTTTATCCTGGGATATTTGCTTTTTTGGCAGTGGCCACATTGAGCTTCCAAATATCCTTTCACAGAACGGACAAAAACAGTGTTTCCAAACTGCCGAATCAAAAGAAAGGATTAACTCTGTGACATGAATGCACCCATCACAAATCAGTTTCTCAGAAAGCTTCTTTCTAGTATTTATCTGAAGATCATTTCTTTTTCAACATATGCTTCAGTGCGCTCCCAAATATCCCTTCATAGATTCTACAAAAACAGTGTTTACAAACTGTTGAATAAAAAGGGAAGTTTAACTCTGCAAGATGAATGCACACAGCACAAAGCAGTTTATCAGAAAGCTTCCTTCAAGTTTTTATCCTTGCATATTCACTTTCTTGCCATTGGCCTCAGTGAGATCCAAAATGTCCTTTAGCAGAAAGGAAAAAAAAAAAAAAAAACAGTGTTTCCAGACTGCTGGCTCAAAAGAAAAGTTGAATGCTGTGAGATGAAGGCACACATCACAAAGCAGCATCTCAGAAAGCTTCTTTCTAGTTTTTATCTGAAAATAATTTCCTTATAACTTTTGGCCTAAGTGGGCTCCCAAATACCCATTTGCAGATTCTACAAAATCAGTGTTTCCAAATTGCTGAATCATAAGAAACTTTTAGCTATGTGATGTGAAGATAACTGAATATATTTACTTTTCCACCGAAGGCATCAATGCACTCCCAAATAGCCTTTTGCAGATTCTGTAAAAACAGTTTTTCCAAACTGCTCATTCAAAAGAAAACTTTAACTTTGAGTGTTGCAGGCAAACATCACCAAGCAGTTTCTCAGAGAGCTTCTTTCTAGTTTTTCTCTGAAGATATTTCCTTTTTCACCATAGGCCTAAGTGCACTCCCAAATATCCCTTCACAGATTCTACAAAAACAGTGTTTCCAAACAGCTCAATCAAAAGAAAGGTATGACTTCGTGAGATGAAGGCACACATCACAAAGTAGTTTCTCAGAGAGCTTCTTTCTGGTTTCTCTACGAAGATATTTGTTTTTCCACCATAGGCCTCAATGCACTCCCAAGTATCCCTCTTTAGAGTCCGTAAAAAGAGTGTTTCCAGACAGCTCAATCGAAAAAAATTTAACCCTGTGAGATGAATGTACACATCATAAAGCAGTTTCTCAGAATGCTTCATTATAATTTTTATCCTCATATATTTCCTTTTTCCCATAGGCCTCAATGCTCTCCCAAATATCCCTTCTTAGATTCTACAAAAAGAGTGTTTCCAAACTGCTCAATCAAAAGAAAGGTTTAACTCTGTGAGAACAATGCACACATCAAAAAGCGGTTTTCTCAAAAGTTTCTTTCTAGTTTTTATCTGAAGGTATTTCTCTTTTCACCATAGGCCCCAATGCACTCCCAAATATTTCTTAACAGATTCTACAGAAACAGTGTTTCCCACTACTCCAACAGAAAGGTTTAACTCTGTGAGACAAAGGCACACATCACAAAACAGATTCTCAGAAAGTTTCTTTCTAATTTTAATCTGAAGATATTTCCATTTACACCATAGGGCTCAATGTGCTCCCAAATGCCCCTTCACAGATTCTACAAAAAGAGTGTTTCCAAACTGCTCCATCAAAAGAAAACTGTAACTCTGTGACATGAATGCACACATCACAAAGCAGTTTCAAAGAATACACCTTTCTTTTTTTTTAATCTGAAGATCGTTCCTTTTTCTTTGTAGGCCACAGATTGCTCCCAAATATCCATTTGCAGATTTCTAAAAACAGTATTTCCAAACTACTGAATGAAAAAGAAAGGTTTAACTCTGTGAGATGTATTCATGCATCACAAAGTGGTTTCTCAGAGAGCTTAATTGTAGTGTTTATCCTGGGATATTCAGTTTTTTACCATTGGCCTCAATGAGCTTCCAAATGTCCATTTGCAGAATGGACAAAAACAGTGTTTCCAAAGTGCTCAATCAAAAGAAATGTTTTCTTCTGTTAGATGAATACACTGATCATAAAGAAGTTTCTCAGAAAACTTCTCTCTAGTTTTTAACTGTAGATATTTCCTTTTTAACCAGAGACCTAAATGTGCTCCTAAATATCCCTCTGCAGATCTATGAAAAGAGATTTTCCAAACTTCTCAATCAAAAGAAACCTGTACCTCTATGAGATGAATGTACACATAACAAAGCAGTTTCTCAGAAAAGTACTTTCTAGTTTTACTTGAAGACAATTTTTTTTTCACCATAGGCCCCCATGTGCTCCCAAATCTCCTTTCAAAGATTCTACAAAAACAGTGTTTCCAAACTGCTCAATAAAAAGGAAAGGTTACCTCTGTGAGAAGAATGCACAAATCACAATGCAATTTCTCAGAAAGCTTCTTTCTAATTTCTATCTGAAGATATTTGTCCTTTCACCATAGGCTTAAATGTGATCAAAAGTGTCCCTTGGCAGATTTTCCACAAATACAGTTTCCAAACTACTCCATCAAAGAAAGGTTTAATTCTGTGAGATGAATGCACACATCACACAGCAGTTGCTCAGAAGGATTCTTTCTAGTTTTTATCTGAAGATATTTCCTTCTTCACCATAGGCCTCAAAGTACTTCAAAAAATCACTTCGTGAATTCAACAAAAGCAGTGTTTCCAAACTGCTCCATAAAAAGAAAGGTTTAACTCTGTGAGATGAATTCACATATCACAAAGTAGTGTCTCAGAATGCTTCTATCTAGTTTTTATCTGAAGATATTTCCTTATCACTTTAGGCCCCAATGTGCTCCAAAATATGCCTTCACAGATTCTACAAAATAGTGTTTCCAGACTGCACCATCAAAAGAAATGTTTAACTCTGGAAGACAAATGCACACATCACAAAGTAGTTTCTCAGAAAGCTTCTTTCTAGTTTTTATCTGAAGATATTTCCTTTTTCCTCAAAGGCCTCAAAGAACTCCCAAATATCCCTTTGGAGATTCTACAAAAATAGTGTTTCCAAACTGCTCCATCAAAAGAAAGGTTTACCTCTGTGAGATGAATGCACACATTACAAAGCAGTTTCTCAGAAAGTTTCTTTCTAGTTTTATCTGAGGATATTTCTCTTTCCACCTTAGGCCTCAAAGTGCTCAAAAAACGTCTTCACAGAGTCTACAAAAACAGTGTTTCCAAACAACTCCATCAAAAGAAAGGTTTAACTCTAGAAGACAAATGCACACATCAAAAAGCAGTTTCTCAGTCAGCTTTTCTGTAGATTATATCTAAAGATATTTCCTTTTTCACCATAGACCTTGTTGCACTCCCAAATATTTCTTCACATTTCTACAAAAGCAGTGTTTCCAAACTGCTCAATCAAAGGAATGGTTTTACTCCATGAGATGATTACACACATCGCAAAGCTGTTTCTCACAAAGCTTCTTTCTAGTTTTCATGTGAAGATATTTGTCTTTTCACAGTAGGCCTTAATGCACTCCAAAATATCCCTTCACAGATTCAACAAAAACAGTGTTTCCAAATGGCTCCATCAACAGAAAGGTTTAACTCAGTGAGATGAATGCACACACCACAAAGCAGTTTGTCACCAAGCCTCTTTCTAGTTTTTATCTGAAGATATTTCCTTTTTCACCATAGGCCTCAATGCACTCCCAAATAACCCATCACAGTTTTACCTAAACTGTGTTTCCAAATTGCTACATCACAAGAATGTTACATCACAAATCCTTTGTGATGATACACAGATCACAAAGGATTTTCTCAGAAAACTTCTCTCTAGCTTTTTTTAAAGATATTTCCTTTTTCACTACAGGCCTCAATTCACTCCAAAATATTCTTTTGATGATTCTACAAAAACAGTGCTTCTAATCTGTCCCATAAAAAGAAGGTTTATCTATGTGAGATGAATGCACACATCACAAAGCGGTTTCTGAGAAAACTTCTTTCAAGTTACTATCTGAAGATATTTCTCCTTCATTCTAGGCCTCAATCAACTTCCAAATATCCTTTCACAGATTCTACAAAAACAGTGTTTCCAAACTGCTGCATCAAAAGAAAGGTTTAATTCTGTGAGTTGAATGCACACACCACAAATCAGTTTCTCAGAAAGCTTCTTTCTAGTTTTTATCTGAGGATATTTCTCTTTTCACCCTAGGCTTCAATGCACTCCCGAGTGTTCTATCACAGATTCTACAAAAAAGAATGTTTCCACTCTGCTTCATCAAAAGAAGGGTTTAACTGTGAGATGCCTGCACACATCACAAAGCTTTTTCCAAGAAAACTTCTTTTCAGCTTATATCTGTAGATATTTCCTTTTTCACCATAGACCTCAATGCACTCCAAAATATATCTTTGCAGATTCTACAAAAAAAAACTGCTTCCAAACTGCTCCATCAGAAGAAAGGTTTAACTCTGTGAGATGAATGCACACATCACAAAGCAGTTTCTCAGAAAGCTTCCTTCTAGCTTTTATCTGAAAATATTTCCTTTTTCACCACAGGCCTCATTGCACTCCAAAATATTCCTTCACAGATTTTACAGAAACAGTGTTTCCAAACTGCTCCATCAAAAAAAAAAAAAATTAATTCTGTGAGATGAATGCACAAATCACAAAGTAGTTACTCTGGAAGCTTCCTTCTAGTTTATATCTGAAGATATTTCCTTTTTCACCATAGGCCTTGATACGCTCCCAAATATCCCTTCACAGATTCTACAGAAACACAGTTTCCAAACTACTCCATCAAAAGAAAGGTTTAGCTCTGTGAGATGAATGCTCACATCACAAAGCAGTCTCTCAGAAAGCTTCTTTCCAGTTTTTATCTGAAAATATTTCCTTTTTCACCACAGCCTCAATGCACTTCATGGTATCCCTTTGCAGATACTACATAAACAGTGTTTTCAAACTGCTCCATCAAAAGAAAGGTTAAACTTTGTGAGATGAATGCACACACCACAAAGCAGAATCCCAGAAAACTTCTTTGTAGTTTTCATCTGAAGATATTTCTCTTTTCACTGTAGGTATCAATGCAATTAAAATATCACTTTGCAGATTCTACAAAAAGAGTGTTTCCAAACTGCTGCATCAAGGGAAGCTTTAACTCTGTGAGATTAATGCGCACATCACAAAGCTGTTTCTCAGAAAGCTTCTTTCTAGTTTTATCTAATGATATTTCTCTTTTCAACTTAGGCCTCACTGCAGTCCTAAACATCCCTTTGCAGATTCTACAAAAACGCTGTTTCCAAACTGCTCCATCAAAACAAAGGTTTAGTTATGTGAGATGATTGCACACATCACAAAGCAGTTTCGTAGAAAGCTTCTTTCTCCTTATAATCTGAAGATATTCTTCTTTTTTCCACAGGCATCAATGCTTTCCCAAATATGCCTTCACAGATTCTACAAAAACAGTTTTTCCACATCACAAGAAAGGTTGAACTCTGTGAGATGAATACACACATCATAATACATTTTCTCCAAAAGCTTCTTTCTAGTTTTTATCTGAACTTCTTTTCATTTTCACCATTGGCCTCACTTCACTCACAAATATTCTTTCACAGATTTTCCAAAAACAGTGTTTCAAAATAGCTCCATCAAAAGAAAGGTTTAAGTCTGTGAGATGCCTGCACACATCACTAAGTAGTTTCTCAGAACATTTATTTCTAGTTTTATCTGAAGATATTTCTCTTTTCACCTTAGGCCTCAAAGTGCTCAAAAAACTTCTCTTCATAGAATCTACAAAAACAATGTTTCCAAACTCCTCCATAAAAGGATGCTTTAACTCTGTGAGATGAATGCAGACATCAAAAAGCAGCTTCTCAGAAAGCTCCTTTTCTAATTTTGATCTGAAATGTTTTTCTTATCACCATAGGCATCAATGCGCTAGAAAATATCCCTTTGCAGTTTCTACAAAAACAGCGTTTCCAAAGTGCCCCATCAAAAGAAAGTTTTAATTCTTTGAGATGAATGCACACATCACAATGTCTTCTCTTAGATAATTTCTTTCTAGTTTTTATCTGAAGATATTTCCTTTTTCACCATAGACCTCAATGTGCTGCCAAATATCTCTTCAAAGCTTCTGCAAAACAGTGATTCCAAATTGCTCCATCAAAAGAAAGATATAACTGTCAGATGAATGCACACATCAAACAGTGTCTCAGAAAGCTTTTTTCTAGTTTTTCTCTGAGGATCTTTCTTTTCAAATCATAGGCCTAAATGCACTCCCAAATATTCCTTTGCACATTCTAGAAAAACAGTTTTTCCAACTGCTTAATCACAAGAATTGTTTAACTGTGGGAAGGATGTACACATCACAAAGTATTTTCTCAGAAAGTTTCCTCTTGTTTTTATCCAATGATATTTCCTTTTTCACCATAGACCTCAATGCACTCCCAAACATCCCTTTGCAGATTTTACAAAAACAGTGTTTCCAAACTGTTCCATCAAAAGAAAGGTTTGACTCTGTGAAATGAATGGCTACATCACCAAGAAGTTTCTCAGAAATCTTCTTTCTAGTTTTTATGTGAAAATATTTCTCTTTTCACTATATACCTCATTACACTCCCAAATATCCCTTCACAGATTCTACTTAAACAGTGCTTCCTACCTGCTCCATCAAAGGTAGCCTTAAGTCTGTGAGATGAAAGCAGACAACAAAAAGTAGTTTCTAGGGAAGCTTCTTTCTAGTTTTGATCTGAAGATGTTTTCCTTTTCACCATAATCCTCAATGTGCTCTCAAATATCCCTTTGCAGAGTCTGCAATAAAAGTGTTTCCAAACTGCTGCATAAAAGGAAACTTTAACTCTGTGAGATGAATACAGACATCAAAAAGCAATTTCAGAGAAATCTTTCTAGTTTTGATGTGAAATGTTTGTCTTTTCACCATAGGCATCAATGAGCTAGAAAATACCCCTTTGCAAATTCTACAAAAATGGTGTTTCCAAACTGCTCCATCTCATCTCTGTGAGATGAATGCCCACATCTCAGAGAAGTTTCTCTGAGAAATTCTTTCTTGTTTTTATCGGATGATATTTCCTTTTTCACCATAGGCCCCAAGCACTCCCAAACATCCCTTTGCAGATTCTACAAAAACAGTGTTTCCAAACTGCTTCATGAAAAGAAAAGTTTAACTCTGTGAGATTAATGTCCACATGACAGAGAAGTTTCTCAGAAATCTTCTTTCTAGTTTTTATCTGAAAATATTTGTCTTTTCACCATATGCCTCAATTCACTCCCAACTATCCCTTCACAGATTCTGCAAAAACAGTGTTTCCAAACTGTTCCATCAAAGGAAGCTTTAACTATGTGAGATGAATGCAGACATCAAAAAGCAGTTTATCAGAAACCTTCTTTCTAGTTTGAACTGAAGATATTTCTCTTTTCACCATAGACCTCAATGTACTCCCAAATATCCCTTTGCAGATTCTACAAAAGTGTTTCCATACTGCTCCATCAAAAAAATGTTTTGTTTCTGTGAGATGAATGCAGACATCATAAAACAGTTTCTCAGAAAGCTTCTTTCTACTTTTGATCTGAAGTGTTTGTCTTTTCATCATAGGCATCAATGGGCTAGAAAATGTCCCTTCGCAGACCCTGCAAAAACAGTGCTGCCAAATGGCTCCAGCAAAAGAAAGTTTTAACCTTTGACATGCATGCACACATCACAAAGCAGTTTCTCAGAAAGCTTCTTTCTAATTTTTATCTGGTGATATTTGCTTTTTCACCTTAGACCTCAATGCACTCCCAAATATCCCTTCGCAGATTCTACAAAAACAGTGTTTCCAAACTGCCCCACCAAAAGAAAACTTTAACTCAGTTAGATGAATGCCCACATCACTAAGTAGTTTCTGAGAAAGATTCTTTCTTGTTTTTATTTAAAAATATTTCCTTATTCACCATAGGCCTCATTGTGCTCCAAAATATCACTTCACAGATTCTACAAAAATAATGTTTCTGAACTGCTCTTTCAAGAGAAAAGTTTACTTCCATGAGATGAAGGCACACATCACAAAGCAATTTCTCAGAAGGCTTTTTTCTAGTGTTTACCTGGGTATATTTTGTTTTTCCCTAAACTCCTCTCTGGACTCCTAAATGCCCCCTTGCATATGCACCAAAAAGTGTGGTTTTACCGTGCTGTCAAAAGAAAGGTTTGCCTCCATGAGATGAATCCACACATTAAAAAGCAGTTTCACATATAGCTTATTTCTCGTTTTTATCTGGGGATATATGGTTTTCCCCACAAGCATCAATATGCTCTCAAATGGTCCTTGCCAGATCCTTTTAAAAAAGTTTCTCCAACTTGCTGAATCAAAAAATTGTATAATTTATTGAGATGAATCCATATATTACAATTCAGTTTCACTGATATCTTCTTTCTAGTTTTTATCTCAAGACAGTCGTTTCCCTGTAGGCCTCAGTGGGCTCCCAAATATTTCTTTGCAACCAGCTGAATCAAAAGAAACTTTCAAGTCTGTGAGATGAATGCACACATCACAAAGGTGTCTCACAGATAGCTTCATTCCAGTTTTTATCTGTTGATATTCTGTTTTTCTTTTTTCAGGCCTCAAAGAGCTCTTAATTGTCCCTTTGCAGATTCTGCAAAAGAGTATTTCAAACTGGTGAATTGGAAAATTTTAACTCTATGAGATGAATCTACACATCACAAAGCAGGTATACAGGGAACTTCTTTCTTGCTTGTATCTGAGAGTATTTCATTTTTCCCCATAGGCCTAAATGGGCTCTCAAATGTCCATTTGCAGATTCTTCAGAAAGATTGTTTCTAACCTGTTTTGTTTTGTTTTGTTTTGTTTGTTTGTTGTTTTTTTGTTTTTTTTTTATTTTATTTATTTATTATTATTATTATTATACTTTAAGTTCTAGGGTACATGTGCATAAGGTGCAGGTTTCTTACATATGTATACTTCTGCCATGTTGCTGTGCTGCACCCATCAACTCGTCAGCACCCATCAACTCATCATTTACATCAGGTATAACTCCCAATGCAATCCCTCCCCCTCCCCCCTCCACATGATAGGCCCCGGTGTGTGATGTTCCCCTTCCCGAGTCCAAGTGATCTCATTGTTCAGTTCCCACCTATGAGTGAGAACATGCGGTGTTTGGTTTTCTGTTCTTGTGATACTTTGCTAAGAATGATGGTTTCCAGCTGCATCCATGTCCGTACAAAGGACATAAACTCATCCTTTCTGATGGCTGCATAGTATTCCATGGTGTATATGTGCCACATTTTCTTAATCCAGTCTGTCACTGATGGACATTTGGGTTGATTCCAAGTCTTTGCTATTGTGAATAGTGCTGCAATAAACATACATGTGCGTGTGTCTTTATAGCAGCATAATTTATAATCCTTTGGGTATGTACCCAGTAATGGGATGGCTGGGTCATATGGTACACCTAGTTCTAGATCTTTGAGGAATCGCCATACTGGTTTCCATAATGGTTGAACTAGTTTACAATCCCACCAACAGTGTAAAAGCGTTCCTATTTCTCCACATCCTCTCCAGCACCTGTTGTTTCCTGACTTTTTAATGATCGCCATTCTAACTGGTGTGAGATGGTATCTCATTGTGGTTTTGATTTGCATTTCTCTGATGGCCAGTGATGATGAGCATTTTTTCATGTGTCTGTTGGCTGTATGAATGTCTTCTTTTGAGAAACATCTGTTCATATCCTTTACCCACTTTTTGATGGGGTTGTTTGTTTTTTCTTGTAAATTTGTTTGAGTTCTTTGTAGGTTCTGGATATTAGCCCTTTGTCAGATGAGTAGATTGCAAAAATTTTCTCCCATTCTGTAGGTTGCCTGTTCACTCTGATGGTAGTTTCTTTTGCTGTGCAGAAGCTCTTTAGTTTAATGAGATCCCATTTGTCAATTTTGGCTTTTGCTGCCGTTGCTTTTGGTGTTTTAGACATGAAGTCTTTGCCCATGCCTATGTCCTGAATGGTACTACCTAGGTTTTCCTATAGGGTTTTTATGGTATTAGGTCTAACATTTAAGTCTCTAATCTATCTTGAATTAATTTTCGTATAAGGAGTAAGGAAAGGATCCTGTTTCAGCTTTCTACTTATGGCTAGCCAATTTTCCCAGCACCATTTATTAAATAGGGAATGCTTTCCCCATTTCTTGTTTCTCTCAGGTTTGTCAAAGATCAGATGGCTGTAGATGTGTGGTATTATTTCTGAGGACTCTGTTCTGTTCCATTGGTCTATATCTCTGTTTTGGTACCAGTACCATGCTGTTTTGGTTACTGTAACCTTGTAGTATAGTTTGAAGTCAGGTAGCGTGATGCCTCCAGCTTTGTTCTTTTGACTTAAGATTGTCTTGGAGATGCGGGCTCTTTTTTGGTTCCATATGAACTTTAAAGCAGTTTTTTCCAATTCTGTGAAGAAACTCATTGTTAGCTGGATGGGGATGGCATTGAATCTATAAATACCCTTGGGCAGCATGGCCATTTTCACGATATTGATTCTTCCTATCCGTCATCCTGATACCAAAGCCTGGCAGAGACACACACAAAAAAAGAGAATTTTAGACCAATATCCCTGATGAACATCGATGCAAAAATCCTCAATAAAATACTGGCAAACCGGATTCAGCAACACATCAAAAAGCTTATCCACCATGATCAAGTGGGCTTTATCCCTGGGATGCAAGGCTGGTTCAACATTTGCAAATCAATAAACATAATCCAGCATATAAACAGAACCAAAGACAACAACCACATGATTATCTCAATAGATGCAGAAAAGGTTTTCGACAAAATTCAACAGCCCTTCATGCTAAAAACGCTCAATAAATTCGGTATTGATGGAACGTACCTCAAAATAATAAGAGCTATTTATGACAAACCCACAGCCAATACCATACTGAATGGGCAAAAACTGGAAAAATTCCCTTTGAAAACTGGTGCAAGACAGGGATGCCCTCTCTCACCACTCCTATTCAACATAGTGTTGGAAGTTCTGGCTAGGGCAATCAGGCAAGAGAAAGAAATCAAGGTATTCAGTTAGGAAAAGAAGAAGTCAAATTGTCCCTCTTTGCAGATGACATGATTGTATATTTAGAAAATCCCATTGTCTCAGCCCAAAATCTCCTGAAGCTGATAAGCAACTTCGCAAAGTCTCAGGATACAAAATTAATGTGCAAAAATCACAAGCATTCTTATACACCAGTAACAGACAAACAGAGAGCCAAATCAGGAATGAACTTCCATTCACAATTGCTTCAAAGAGAATCAAATACCTAGGAATCCAACTTACAAGGGATATAAAGGACCTCTTCAAGGAGAACTACAAACCACTGCTCAGTGAAATAAAAGAGGACACAAACAAATGGAAGAACATACCATGCTCATGGATAGGAAGAATCAATATCGTTTCTAACCTGTTGAATCAAAAGAAATGTTTACCTTTGGGAGATGTATCCAAACATCAGAAAGCAGTTTCAGGGAAAATTTTTTTCTAGTTTTTATCTGGTGATATTTTGTTTTTCCCCATAGGCCTCTTTGAGTGACAAAATGTGTTTTCACGCTTTCTTCAATATAGTGTTTACATCCTGCTGAATCAAAGAACAAATTAAACTCTCTGTGATGAATCCACACATCTCAAAGCATTTACACAGATAACTTCTGTCTGGTTTTTATCTGGGGATATTCAGTTTTTCCCCTAAGCCTCTCTAGGCTCTCAAATCTCCCTTCACAGATTCTACAAGAAGAGTGCTTCCAACCTGCTGAATCAAGGCAAATATTTAGCTTTATGAGATGAATCCCCACGTTGCAAAGGAGTTTCACAGATAGTTATTTCTAGAGTTTTCGGAGTATATTCCCTTTTTCCTCAAAAGCCTTGATGGGCTCTCAAGTGCCCCTTTGAAGTTTCTACAAAAAGAGTGTTTCCAGCCCATTGAATCAAAAGAAAGTTTTAACTCTGTGAGATGAATCCACACATCACAGAGCAGTTTCACAGATAACTTCATTCTCGTTTTTACCTGGTGACTTTCAGTTTTTCTTGTTAGGCTTCAATGGGCTCCCAAATATCCCTTCTGGGATTTTTCAGAAAGAGTGTTTCCCACCTGCTGGATCAAAAGAAAGGTTTAACCCTTTGAGATTAATCCACACATCACAAAGTAGTATCAGAGATGGCTTCTTGCTAGTTTTTATCTGGGGATATTTTGTTTTCCTCATAGGCCTCAATCGGCTCCCAAATGTTTCCTTGCAGATTCTACCAAAAGTGGGTTTCCAACCTGCTGAATCAAAACAAAGGTTTAACTCTGTGAGATTAATCCACACATCACAGGCTGTTTCACAATTAACTTTCTTGTAGCTTTTACCTGGGGAAGTTTGTCTTTTTTTCCATAGGTCTCAATGGTCTCCCAGATGTTCCTCCATAGATTCTACAAAAAGAGTGATTACAACCTGCTGAATCAAAAGAAACATTTAATTTTATAAGATGAATGCTCATATTATGAAGAAGTTTCACAGTTTCGTTCTACTTTTTATCTGGAGATATTTGGTTTTCCCCATAGGTCTCAATGGGCTCCCCAATGTCCCTTCACAGATTCTGCAAAAAGTTGTTCCCAAACTACTGAAGCAAAGGAAAGATGTAGCTTTATGAGATGAATTTCCACATCACAAGGAAGTTTCACAGATAGCTTCTTTCTAGTTTTTATCTGGGTATATTCGATATTTCCTCAAAAGCTTTGATTGGCTCTCAGGTTACCTTCTGAAGATTCTACAAAAAGAGTATTTCCAGCCTGCTGAAGCAATATAAATGAGTATTTCCAGCCTGCTGAAGCAATATAAATGATTAACTCTGTGAGGTAAATGAATTTGCTGAATCAAAAGAAAACTTACTCTCTCGGATGAGTTCACACAATACAAAGCAGTTTCATAGAGAGCTTCTTTCTAGTTTTTGCCTGTAAATATTTTGTTTCTCCCTATAGGCTTCAAAGGACTCCCAAATGTCCCTTTGCAGATTCTCCAAAAGGAGTATTTCCAACCTGTGGAATCATAAGAAAGATTTAAGATTGTCAGTTAAATCCAAACATCACAAAGAAGTTTCACACATAGCATCTTTGTAGTTGTTATTTGGGGATATTTGGTTATTCCCTATAGGCCTCAAAGGGATCCAAATTACTCTTTGCAGTTTCTATAAAAAAAAGAGTTTCCAACATGCTGAATAAGAGGAAAAATTTAACTCTTTGAAATGAATCCACACATCACAAAGAAGTTTCAGTAGACTTCAATGGGCTCCTAAATGTCCCCTCACAGATTCTCCAAAATGAGTATTCCCAACCTGCTGAATCAAAAGAAAGGTTTAACACTGTGAAATGAACCCACACATCACAAAGTCATTTCACAGATAACTTCTTTCTGTTTTTTATCTGGGGATATTCAGTTTTTCCCCATTGGCCTCAATGGGTTACACATTTCACCTTCACAGATTCTCTGAATCAAAAGAAATGTTTAAAATAGTGAGACGAATCCAGACATCACAATGCCATTTCACAGATAACTTCTTTCTTGTTTTTATCTGAGGATATTTGCTTTTTCCCCAAGGGCCTCAATAGGTTACTAATTGCCCCTTTGCAGATTCACCAGAAGAGTGTTTCCAACCTCCCAAATCAAAAGAAAGGTTTAACTCTGTGAGATGAATCCACACATCACAGAGGAGTTTCACAGATAGCTTCTTTCTAGTTTTTATTGAGGGACATTCAGTTTTTCTCATAGACCCCAATTTGTTCCCAAATGTCTCATCTTGTTTTCTCCAAAATGAGTGTTTTCCATCTGCTGAATCAAAAGATATATTTAACTCTCTGAGATGAATCCACACATCACAAAGAAATTTCACAGATAGCTTCTTTCTAGTTTTTATCTGGGGATAATCTGTTTTGCCCCATAGGGATCCAAGGGTTCCAAAATATCTCTTTGCAGATTCTCCAAAAACAGTGTTTCCAACCTGCTGAATCAAAAGAAACATTCAAGTCAGTGAGAAGAATCCACACATCACAAACCAGTTTCACTGATAGCTTTTTTTTAGTTTTTATCTGGTGATATTCGGTTTTTTCCTCATAGGCTCCAATGTGCTCCCAAACGTCCCACTTCATATTCTCCAAAAAGAGTGATTTCCAAACGCTGAATCCAAAGAAAGAATTAACTCTATAAGATGAATCCACACATAAAAAGGCAGTTTCACAGATAGCTTCCTTCTTGTTTTTATCTGGGGATATTCAATTTTTACCCTAGGCGTAAAGGGGCCCCAAAAGTCCCTTTGCAGATTCTACAAAAAGGATGTTGTCAACCTGCTGATTTAAAAGAAATATTTACTGCTGTAAGATGAATCCACACATGACAAGCACTTTCACTGATAGCTTCTCTCCAGTTTTATGTACAGATATTCAATTTTTTCCCATAGGCCTCAATGGGCATTCAAATGTCCCTTCACAGATTCTGCAAAAAACTGTTTCCAACATGCTGAATCAAAATAAAAGTTTAACTCCGTGAGATGAATGCATACATCACAAAGCATTTTCACAGATAACTTCATTCTAGCTTTTATCTGGGGATATTCAGTTTTTCCTATTAAATTTTAATTGGGTCCCGAATTTCTTTTCACAGATATTAAACAAAAAGTGTTTCCAAACTGTTGAATCAAAAGAAAGGTTTTCCTCTGTGAGAAGAATGCACACATCACAAAGCAGTTTCATAGATAGCTTCTATCTAATTTTTAATTGGAGATATTCCATTTTTTCTCATTGGCCTCAATGGGCTCCTAAATTTCCTTCACAGATTCTCCAAAAAGAGTGTTTCCATCCTGCTGAATAAAAATAAATATTTAACATTGTGAGACGAATCCACACATCAGAAAGCAGTTTCACAGATAGCTTCTTTCTACTTATTATCCAGGGATATTTGATATTTCCCCATAGGACCAAATGGGCACCGAAATATCCCTTCACAGATTCTATGATAACAGTGTTTCCAACCTGCTGAATCAAAAGAAAAGTTTAACTCTCTGAAATGAGTCCACACATCACAAAGCAGTTTCACAGATAGCTTTTTTTCTAGTTTTTATCTGGGGATATTTGGGTTTTCTTCAGTAGCCCCAACAAACTCCCAAATGTCTTTTCGAAATTCTTCAATAAGACTGTTTCCACCTGCTGAATCAAAAGAAAGGCTTAACTTTGAGAGATGAAACCACACATCAGAAAGAATTTTCACAGGAAGCTTCTTTCTAGTTTTTATCTGGGGATATACTGTTTTACTCCATAGGCGCTAATGGGTTTCCAAATGTCCCTTTGCTGATTCTCCAAGAAATGTGTTTCCAACCTGAAAATCTAAGGAAAGGTTTAACTCTGTGAGAAAGCAGTTTCACAGATAGTTTCTTTGGATTTTCTGTCTGTTGATATTCTGTTTTTCCCCTTAGGCCTCAAGGGGTTCTTAAATGTCCCTTCACATGTTCTCCAAAAAGAGTGTGTTCAATGTGCTGAATCAAAAGAAAGGTTTAACTCTGTGAGATTATTTCAGAAATCACAAAGAAGTTTCACAGATAGATTATTTCTAGTTTTTATCTGGGGATATTTGGTTTTCCCCATTAGGCCTCAATTGGCTTCTAAATTTCACTTCACAGAATCTACAGAAAAAGTGTTTCCAAACTGAGGAATTAAAAGAAAATTCTTCTCTGTGAGAAGAAACCACACATCACAAACATCACAAAGCAGTTTCGCAAATAGCTGCATTCTAGTTTTTATTTGGGGATATCCGGTTTTTCCCCATAGCTCTAAATGGGCTCCCAATTGTTCCATTGCAGAGTCTCCAAAATGAGTGTTTCCAACATGCTGAACCAAAAGAAACGTTTAACAATGTGAGATGAATACTCACATCCAAAGAAGTTTCACAGATAACTTCTTTTTTGTTTTTATCTGGTAATATTCTGTTCTGAGCCGTAGGCCTCAAAGGGCTCCAAAATGTCCCTTTACAGAGTCTACAAAAAGAGTGGTTCCAGCCTGCTGAATAAGAAGAAACATTTAAATCTCTAAGATGAATCCACACATCACAAAGCACTTTCACAAATAGCTTCTTTCTAGATTTTATCTGGGGATGTTCTGTTTTTTCCCTAAGCCTCAAAGGGCCCCCAAATGTCCCTTCACAGATTCTTCAAAAAAGAGTGTTTCCATCCTGCTTAAACAAAAGACAGTTTTAACACTGTGAGATGAAACCACACATCTCAAAGCTGTTTCATAGATAAATTCTTCTAAGTTTTTATCTGGAGATACTCCCTTTTCACCATAGGCCTCAATGGGCTCTCAAATTGTGTGCAGATTCTCCAATTAGAGTGTTTCCAACCTACTGAATCAAAACAAAGATTTAACCCTGTGACCTGGATCCACACTTTTCAAGGCGGATTCACAGACAGCTTCTTTCTGGTTTCTATCTGGGGATATTCTGTGTTTCTTTATAGGGCTCCAGGGCTCCCAAATATACCTTCACAGATTATATAAAAAGCGAGCTTCCAGTCTGCTAAATAAGAAGAAATATTTAACTCTGTGTGATGAATCCACACATCACAAAGCAGTTTCACAGATGACTTCTTTCTAGTTTTTATCTGGGGATGTTTTCTTTTTCACCAGAGGTCTCAATGTGCTCCCAAATGTCCCTTTGCAGATTCTCCAAAAAAAGTGTTTCCAACCTGCTGAATCAAAAGAATTGTTTAGCACTGTGAGATTAATCCACCCATCACAAAGTCATTTCACAAATAGCTCCTTTTGAGTTTTTATTTTGGTAAACTCAGTTTTTCCCCATAGACCTTGATGGGTTACCATTTGTCACTTTGCAGATTAACCAAAAGCATTTCCTACCTGTTGAATCAAAAGAAAGTTTTAACTCTATAAGATAAATTCACACATCACAAAGCAGTTTCACACATAGTTTCTTTCTAGTTTTTATTGGGATATTCTGTTTTCCCCATGGGCCTCAAGGGCTCACAAATGTCTCATCACATATTTTCCAGGAAGAGTGTTTACAACCTGCTGAATCAAAAGAAAAATTTAACTCTATGAGATGAATCCACACATCACAAAGCAGTTTCACAGATATCTTATGTAGAGGACTACGTGCTCGCAAATGAGATGTTCCCGATAAGTCCTGCTCTTGCAGACAAAGCAGGATGTTTCTTCTCTGCAAACAGGAAGAACAAAGGAGTCGGCTCTAAACAGCAGACTCTGGGAACTGGTTAATGTTTAAGCATCTTGAGAAATCAGAAAGTTAAGGAAAGTTCAGAAAAACAACTCATGACATAAAAACAACTTGTGTCATAAAAACAACTCGTGTCTTGTGACGTGGTAAAATTCCACAAGCATGTATAAAATAAAGCAGAACATGCTGCTTGGGGCGGCCGCCATGTTTGTCTTGTCTTGTGTTGTCTTGTGTGTTCATTCCTTTGTTTAGGAAACACGTGGACCCCAACATCTGGCACAGCAAGCAGGGTCCGTGGCTCCAAGAGAGCAAGGAATCGGAGGGGGTGCACCCTGGGCATGTAAGTAAATAAAGGAGGGGGACCCACGGGAAAATTATGGGAAATTTCACCTCCCTGGCCTCAGAATATTTGCGGTTGCTTCAGGGACTGTTAATGTCCATAGGAGTAGAAGTAAAAGAAAAGACTTTGAAGCGATTGTTTGCCCAAGTTGAACAGCATTGTCACTGGTTTCAGTATCAGACTAAAGTGCCCCTGAATCAGAGAGAATGGTTACAGGTAGTAAAAGCTTTGCGCAGAGCTCACCAGTTAGGGGATACTATGCCTTTAAATTTGTGGACTTTGTGTGGCTCCATTACTCAGGCATTAGAGCTACTAGAAACTGACTCAGAGCGTGATGATACTGCCAACAGAGGTGAGTCACCTGAAGGTTTAGAGAAAAATGATTTTGGAGAGGAACATATTCATGCCCCAGTTGCTGAGGATAAAGAGTTGGAGGAGTTGATGCCTCCTTCATCTGAAGGAGATTCTGACATGCAGCGAGTCTTGGATATGTTACAACAACTGTTAAAATCACAAGGTGCCATTGCTCCTGTTTCTCCTATCCCTCCGCCACAAGCCTTCCTTGTTACTTTTCTCTCTGTACTTGTCCCTCTGGGACACTTTCAAAGGCTTTAAAAGGCAGTTCTAAGCAAGGTGTGTGTTATCAATGTGGAAAACCTGGTCATTTTAAAAAGGAATGCCGGAAAAAACTAGGCTTTTCTGCCTCAAAAGAAAAAAGGTTACCTTCTGAAGTATGCAAACACTGTGGGAAAGGTCGACATTGGACAAATGAGTGCTGTTCAAAAACTGATAAAAGTGGAAATTTATTGTCACCTCTCTTCAGAAACGGGAGTCGGGGCCCGCAGGCTTGGGGCCCCGACAATTACAATGCAGGCCTACCACAATACCCAGTGAGCAATGGCTTACAACATCAAGGAGTGACTTCAAGTCCTCCTTAAGGGTATCAAACTTTACCACAGTTTCTCAGCTTTATGCTGCAACTAAGCAGAGCGCTGCTGCTGACTTAGCTATTACTCAGCCTTATACTCTGTCTCCTAATGGAGGAATATATAAGTTAACTACTAGAGTGTGTGGTCTTTTGCCAAAGGGACATGTAGGACTTTTGTTAGGTCAAAGCAGCAGCGCTATGCGGGGGTTAATGGTGGTCCCAGGAATCATTGATCCTGATTTTACTGATGAAATTCTTATTATGGTACAAGTCTCACAATTTATGTGCCTAGAGGCAGGGGAACGTATTGCACAATTGCTTCTATTGCCCTTTTTCCCTTTTCTATCTAGAGATGTGTCTCATCAAAGAGGTTTTGGTAGTACTGAGAAAACTGTTTTCTGGGAAACCTTAGTTTCTGATTAAAAACCTCTATGTTCCTTGCAAATTAACGGAATACTTTTTGAAGGATTAGTTGACACAGGAGCAGATGTATCCATTATCTGTTTGGCTCAGTGGCCTACTCATTGGAAAAAGAAACAAGTCTCAGTTACTTTATCCGGCCTAGGCACTGCTTCTGTAGTTTATCAAAGTACTGAGCCCCTGAGCTGTGTAGGACCCGAGGGACAACAAGGAAAAGTATTATTTTATATTGTTCCCATTAATATTAACCTTTGGGGCCGTGATCTTTTACAACAATTTAGTGCCTTTTTAAGCATTCCTCACATTTCTCCAGGTGCCAAAAATATGATGTTCAAGATAGGCTACAATCCTTTAAACTCATAGCCACTGTCCACAAGCCTCAAGCTTTACAATTAAAGTGGAAAACTACAATTCCTGTTTGGGTGGAACAGTGGCCATTGCCTAAAGAAAAACTTGAGGCTTTAAAAGATTTAGTTAAGGAACAATTGGCCAAGGGGCATATAGAACCAAGTACTTCTGCATGGAATTCCCCTGTGTTTGTCATTAAAAAGAAAAGTGGGAAATGGCATTTATTAACTGATCTCAGAACTGTAAATGCTTGTATTCAACCTATGGGGACTTTACAACCTGGTCTTCCCAATCCAGCCCTTATCCCACAAAATTGGAAACTAATGGTCATAGACCTTAAAGATTGTTTTTTAACTATTCCATTACAACCCCAAGATTGTGAGGAATTTGCCTTTACTGTTCCCAAATATAATAATGGATAGACAACTCAAAGACACCAATGGAAAGTCCTCCCTCAAGGTATGCTTAATAGTCCTACTCTATCTCAAGAATTTGTTCATAGAGCTTTAAATCCTGTTAGATGCCAATTCCCCACAGTATTAATTTACCATTACATGGATGATATTTTATTGGCAACTCCTGATGAAGTCTTACAGAGTCAAGTTTTTCAAGCTTTACAACAACAATTAACTCAATATAATTTACATATTTCTCCTGAAAAAATTCAGACTTAATTTCCTATTCAATATCTAGGATACCTTTTAGCAGAAAAGCATATTCGGCCTCAAAATGTTCAAATTTGAAGAGATCAACTTTTGACCCTTAATGATTTTCAAAAATTGCTAGGAGACATAAATTGGCTTTGCCCCATCTTAGGCATCCCTACTTACAAATTGCGACATTTATTTGCTACCTTAGAAGGGGACTCAGATTTAAATAGTTCCCATCAATTATCTCCTGTAGCAGAAGAATAGTTGTCATTTGTAGAAAATAGAATTAGTGAAGCTCACCTTGATTATATTGCAACCAATCTTCCACTTTCTTTGTGTCTTTTTCATACTCCTCATTCACCAACGGCCGTTTTACATCAAGATAATAACATTCTGGAATGGCTGTTTTTAGCTAATAAAGCCATTAAAAAAATACACCCCTACATTGATAAATTGGCTGAATTAATTATTAAAGGATGACATCGAGCTCATCAATTACTTGGTACTAATCCTATAAAAATTATTACCCAATTATCTAATCAATACATTGAATCTCTACTAAAAACCCATGAAGGTTGGCAAGTGGATTGCGCTGAGTACACTGGTTCTTTTTCTCAGCACTATCCTAGTAATAAATTATTTGCCTTCCTACAGCAATATTCTCTACTGCCATATAATCCTATCTCTTACACTCTGGTTAAAGGTCCTACCTTTTTTACTGATGCTTCCAGCAATGGAAAAACTGGATACTGGACATCAGATAATTCAAAAATTTCTCACTATCCATTTAAATCAGTACAAGAAGGAGAACTTTTTGCCATTCTTATGGTTCTGCAAGACTGGCCTCAAACCCCTTGTAATATAGTTAGTGATTCCCAATATGCTCTATACATAACTAAATATATTTCTCAAACTTCCTTACCATTATTTCCTCAAACTCCTTTACAAAAATTATTTTCTCTATTATTTGCAACTCCTACTTCTCACACTGCCCCCCTTTTTGTCACTCATATTTGCTCCCGTTTGGCATTGCCAGGTCCTTTAACTTTTGGCAATAGCCAGATACATTCTTTACTTATCGATAGTGTCCAACAGGCTCAGGCTGAGCATCAATTACATCATACTAACAGTTTAGGATTACAATGGTGATTTTCTATAACACGCCATCAAGGCTGAGCTATGGTCAGAACCTGTCCATCTTGTGCTCCTATTATTGCACCGTTTTTAAGTCCAGGTATCAACTGCTGAGGCACTCAACAAAACCACATTTGGCAAATGGATGTAACTTATGTTACTTCCTTTGGTCGTTTAAAATATATTCATCATACAATAGATACTTGGTCACATTTCCAATGGGCAACAACATTGCCCTCTGAAAAGGCTGACTCTGTTATTACTCATTTACTTACTTGTTTTGCAGTTATAGGAGTTCCTGCTGAATTAAAAACTGATAATGCCCCTGCTTATTGCTCTCGTAAATTGGCTGCTTTTCTCTCTTTATACCATATACATCATTCCACTGGTATTCCATTTAACAGTCAAGGCCAAGCAATTATTGAAAGAGCCAATGCTACCTTAAAATTACAACTTTTAAAACAAAAAGTGGGAAATGGGCGAGATTCCCTAAAACATCAAATTCTGAAATCCCTATTTACTTTAAATTTTCTTAACCATTGGCACTAATTACAGCAATCCACAGCTGTAAAACATTTTCAACAGCCTTTAGAATAGCCACAAAATAGTAATCTGTGGGTGTATTATCCTTCATTACAAGGGCAATATTTAAAAGGAAAAGTTTTACAATGGGGCCGAGGCTATGCTCTTGTCCATACAGGTGCTGGAGATGAGTGGTTTCCATCTCGACAGTTGAAACAGTGCCATGGCGAAGAGGATCCGATCCAAAGAGTTCCTGAAGGGAATTCTAGGAGCTAAATCTGAGTTCTCAGAGAACATTCACCTTCGTAACTCGACGTGTGGAGCCTCCGACATGGGGACAGCTGAAAAAGCTCACTCAGGAAGCTGACGGGGTTATTCAATAAGCTGGGCAGCAAAAAAATCCCACTGACTATTTTTGGCTATGCTGGCTGTAGTGAATTGCCAGGTAACAGCTGGAGAATTTACATATTGGGCTTATATTCCCTTTCCACCCTTATATCAAGGTGTGGCATGGGGAAACAAACTGGTCCCAGTATTTACTAATGATACTGCTTGGATGCCATCACCGTTTTTAAACCAGGATCCTGAATTAGACACTGGCACAGTGAATAGTTCATATCAATCTGGGGTTGAAGGGTTACCTATATGTCTTAGGAGTAGTTCACATTGTATGCATCTTTCTCATGAGGCTTGGGCTGTTCATTATAACCATAGTCACATTGCTGCCTTTACTATGATTATTGTTGCTCAAAGTTTTAAGTATAATCATATTGCATTACTAAATGAAACTCTGCCCACTAAATTATCTTTATGCCCTATCCCTGATGTGTATGGAGGTGTTTCCCAATTAGAGTGGACTAGGTGTAGAGGTAGTGGGCAGCGATTATTATTAGAAGTAAAAGGAAAAAGTCGTAATTACCTTATCACTGATTGGAGTGTGCATGGAGATTTTCAAATCAAATTTAGTCATGTCAACCTATGATGGCATAAATGTAATCACAGCATTGCTGCAGATGGCAATGAAACTATTATTTGGCATGATGGTGGTCTATCACCCCCTATGGCACATTTGGCTAATACTTCACAAATACAAAGTCATATTTGGAAGTTACTAGCTGCTGGTAAACCAATGTTCACTTTCACGGGAAACATGTCCTTAAATCTTACTAATACTGCTAATCCTTTCCATATATCTTTGCATCAAAATAGATCTAGATATGTTGTTGCATGTGTAAAAAAAACCTTATTTGTTATTAGAGGAATCTTTAAATGGGATAATAATACAGGGATAGTTAACTGTATAGGCAATTGTACATTTTTAAGTTGTGTAAATACTACTTGGTGGAATAATAATTGGAATGAGTCTCACTCTGATTTATATATTCTGAAAGCCAGAAAAGAAACCTGGCTACCTGTAAACTTAACACGCACTTAGAGTGAATCTGCTGGGGTTACTCAAATTTACAAAATAATGCAAGATCTTGTCCACCACAGTCGGAGAATGGTTGGAATTGTCGTGACGGCAGTGCTAGGACTTGTAGCAATTGACTCCACCGCCACTGTTGCTGGATTAGCCTAACATCAGAGTATCCAAAATGCAGAATTCGTACAACAATGGCATGAATAGTCCCATTTGTTGTGACAACAACAATGAAACATAGATGCGCATCTGACTGAACGAGTGGATAATTTGGAGCAAGTAGTTTCTTGGATAGGTGATCAATTGACAGTGTTAAACACTAGAGCTTTGTTAAAATGTGATTGGAATAGTACCCAATTTTGTATTTCTCCTGTTCGTTTTAATAACACTATACATAACTGGACTGAGATAAAGAAACTTTTAATTGGCCATAACAATCTTTCCCTGGAAATACAGGAATTAACGCAAAATATTTCTAAAACATTTCACAATCAGTTACCATTGTTAACTAGAGCAGATTTAATGACTGGTATTGCACAAAGTTTGACGTCTTTAAACCCTATGAACTCTGTAAAAACTTTACTGACTTCTGTTTCTAGTAATGTATTGATTGTTGTTCTTGCCTTTGTCATTTTCACAATCTGCTGGAGATGGTATCAGAGATCAAACACCGAGTCCCAGAGAGCCCAACATGTAATGATAGTTTTGAAAGAAATTCAAACCTATAAATAAAGAAGGGGGAGATGTAGAGGACTACGTGCTCACAAACAAGATGTTCCCGATAAGTCCTGCTCTTGCAAACAAAGCAGGACGTTTCTTCTCTGCAAACAGGAAGAACAAAGGAGTCGGCTCTAAACAGCAGACTCTGGGAACTGGTTAATGTTTAAGCATCTTGAGAAATTAGAAAGTTAGGGAAAGGTCAGAAAAACAACTCATGACATAAAAACAATTTGTGTCATAAAAACAACTCGTGTCTTATGACGTGGTAAAATTCCACAAGCATGTATAAAATAAAGCAGAATGTGCTGCTCGGGGCGGCCGCCATGTTTGTCTTGTCTTGTGTTGTCTTGTGTGTTCATTCCTTTGTTTAGGAAACATGCAGATCCCAACATCTTATTTCTAGATTTTATATGGAGATATTCTGTTTTTCTTCACATGCCTAAATGGGCTTCCAAATGTTCCATCACATATTTTAAAAGAAGATTGTTTCCATCCTGTGGAATCATAAGAAAAGTTTAACTCTGTGAGATGAATAGAGACATCACAAAGCAGTTTCAGATAGCTTCTTTCTTTTTTCTATCTGATGATATTCTGTTTTTCTTCGTAGGACTCAATGGGCTCCCAAATGTGTCTTCGCAGATTCTCAAAAAGAGTGTTTTCATCTGCTGAATCAAAAGAAAGATTTAATGTTGTGAGATGAATCCACCTATCACGAAGCAGAATCACTGATAGCTTCTTTGTGGTTTTTATCTGGTGATATTCGATTTTTCTCTGCAGGCCTCAAGGAACTCCCAAATGTCCCTTCACAGATTTTACAAAAAGAATGTTTGCAGCCCTCTGAACAGAAAGAAAACGTTAACTGTGTGAGATGCATCCACACATCACAATACAGTTTCACAGATACCCTGTTTTAAATTTTTATCTTGGATATTTGGTTTTTCCCCATAGGCTACAATGAGCTCCCAAATGTCCCTTTGCAGATTCTCCAAAAATAGTGCTTCCAACTTACTGAATCAAAATAAAGTTTTAAATCTGTGAAATGAAACCACACATTGCAAAACAGTTTCAGCCAGCTTTTTTCTTCTTTTGTATCTGGGGATATTCAGTTTTTATTCAATAGGCCTCAATGGGCTTCCAAATGTCCATTTGTAGATTCTCCAAAAAGAGTGTTTCCAACATGCTGAATCAAAAGAAAAAGTTAACTCTGTGAGACGAATCCACACATCACAAAGCAGTTTCACAGAAAGATTCTTTGCAGTTTTCTATCTGGGGATATTTGATTTCTTCTTATAGGCTTCAAAAAAGTTCCAAATGTCCCTTCACAGGTTCTCCAAAAAGAGTTTTTCCAACCTGCAAAATCATAAGAAAGGTTTAAGTCTGGAAGCTGAATCCATGTATCTCAAAGAAGATTCACAGGTAGTTTATTTCAGGTTTTTATCTAGGGATATCCTTTTTTTCCTGATAGGCCTCAAAGGTCTCACAAATGTGCCTTTGCAGATTCTACAAAGAGAGTGTTTCCATCCTGCTGAATAAGAGTGCTTCCATCCTTCTTTCAAGGATTTATCTGGGAATATTCTGTTTTTATCCCATAAGCCACAATGGGCTCCCAAATGTCTCCTTGCAGATTCTCCAAAAAAAAAAAAGTGTTTCTAACAAGCTGAATCAAAAGAAAGTTTTAATGCTGTGCAGTTAATCCACACATCACAAAGCTGTGTCACACATAGTTTCTTTCTAGTTTTTATCTGGGGATATTCGGGTTTTCCCCAGAGGCCTCAATGGGTTACAATTTGTTCCTTCACAGATTCCCCAAAAGAGTGTTTACAACTTGCTGAATCAAAAGAAAGGTTTAACTCTGTTAGACAAATCCACACATCACAAAGCAGTTTCAGAGATAGCATCCTGATAGTTTTTATCTGGGAATATTCTGTTTTCCCCCATAGGCCTCAATGTGCTCCCAAATATACAATCACATATTTTCCAAGAAGAGGGTTTCCAACCTGCTGAATCAAAATAAAGGTTTAGCTCTGTGAGATGTATCCATACATCACAAAGCAGTTTCACAGATAACTTCTTTCTAGTATTTATCTGGAGATATTTTGTGTTTCCCCATAAGCCTCAAGGGGCTCTCAAATGTCCCATTGCATATTTTCCAAAAAGAGTGTTTCCAACCTGTGGAATCAAAAGAAAGGTTTAACTCTGTGAAATAAATCCATACATCACAAAGCAGTTTCACAGATAACTTCTTCCTAGTTTTTATCTGGGGATATTCGGTTTTTTTCCCCATAGGCCTCAAAGGGCTTGCAAATATCCCTCCTCAGATTTTCCAAAAAGAGTGTTTCCAACCTGCTGAATAACAAGAAAATTTTAACCTTCTGAGATGAAGCCACACATCACACAGCAATTTCCCAGATAGCTTTTATTAGTTTTTATCTGAGGATATTTGGTTTTTCCCCATAAGTCTAAAAGTTCTCCCAAATGTCCCTTTGCTGTATCTCCAATTGGAGTACTTCCAACTTGTTGAATCAGAGTAAAGGATAAAGTATGTGAGATGAATGGAAACATAATAAAGCAGTTTCACGGACAGTTTTTTTCTAATATTTATGTGGAAACATTTGATTTTTCCCCTTAGTTTTCAATGGGATCCCAAGTGTCCTTTCCCAGAATATCCAAAAAGAGTGTTTCCAACATGCTGAATCAAAAGAACGGTTTACCTCTGTGAGGTGAATCCACATGCCACAAAGTAGTTTCACAGATAGCTTCTTTCTGGTTTTCAACTAAAGATATTCTGTTTTTTCCTTTGGCCTAAATGGACTCCCAATGTCCCTTTCAATTCTCCAAAAAGAGTGTTTCCCCAAAACCTTCAGTGTGCTCCCAAATGTTCTTTTGAAAACTCCCAAAAACCAGTGTTTCCAACCGTTTGAATCAAAAGAAAGATTTTCCTCTGTGAGATGAATCCACATATCACAAAACAGTTTCACAGAGAGCTTCCTTCTAGTTTTATCTGGGGATATTTGCCTATTTTCCATAGGCCTCAATGGGCTCACAAATGTCCCTTTGCAGATTCTCCAAAAAGAATATTTACAACCTACTGGATAACAAGAATGGTTTAACTCTTTGAGATGGATCCACACAACACAAAGTCTTCGCACAGATAGCTTTTTTTTTTCAAGTTTTCATCTGGGGATATTTGGTTATTACTTATAGACCTCAATGGGCACCCAAGTGTCCCTTCACAGAGTCTACAAAAAGAGTGTTGGATCAAAATAAACGTTTCACTCTGTGAGATGAATTGAGACATCACAAAGCAGTTTCACTGATAGCTTCTTTCTAGCTTTTATCTCGGGATGTTTGGTTTTACTTCATAGCCCTCAATGGTCTCCCAAATGTCCCTTCAAAGATTCTAGGAAAAGAGTGTTTTCAACCTGATGAATCAATAAAAAAGTTTAACTCTGTGAGATGAAGCCACACATCACAAAGCATACTCACAGACAACTTCTTTCTAGTTTTTATCTGAGCATATTCACTTTCTCCCCATAGGCTGCACTGAGCTCCCAATTGTCATTTAGAAAATTCTCCAATTAGAGCATTTCCAACCTGCTGAATCAACAAAAAGGTTTAACTCTGTGAGATGAATTCACACATCACAAGGCAGTGACACAGATAGTTTTTTCTAGTTTTTATCTGGGGATATGCGGTTTTTCCCCATAGGCCTCAATGGGCTTCCAAATGTCCCTTCACAGATCCTCCAAGAAAAGTGAGTCCAACCTGCTGAATCAAAACAAATGCTTAACTATGTGAGATGAACCCACATATGACAGAGCAATTTCACAGAGAGATTCTTTCGAGTTTTTATCTTGAGATATTCAGTTTTTTCCCCATAGGCCTCAATGGGCTTCCCAATGTCTTCTTTCAGATTCTCCAATTAGAGTGTTTGCAAACTGCTGATTCAAAGAAAGGTTTAAATCTGTGAGATCAATCGACACATCACAAAGGATGTTCACAGATAGCTTCTTTCTAATTTTTATCTGGGGTATTCAACTTTTCCACCTAGGCTTCAATGTTTTCCCAAATGTCCTTTTGCAGATTCTCCAAAACGAGTGTTTCCAAACAGTTGAATCCAAAGAAAGGTTTAACTCTGCGACATGATGTCACACATCACAAAGCAGATTCACAGATAGATTCTTTTTAGTTTTTATCAGGATATATTCGTTTTCCCCCCGCCCAATAGACCTCAAGGGGCTCCCAAATGTCCCTTTGCAGATTCTACAAAAAGAGTGTTTCCAACTTGCTGAATCAAAAGAATGATTTAACTCTGTGAGACGAATTCACATGCCACAAAGTAGTTTCACAGGTAGATTCTTTTGAGTTTTTAATCTGGAGATACTCTTTTTTCCCCACATGCCTCAATAGTCTCCCAAATGTCCTTTCACAGATTCTTCAAAAAGGGTGTTTCCAACTTGCTGAATGAAAACAAAGGTTTAATTCTGTGAAATGAACCCACACATCACAAGAAAGCTTCACAGACAGCTTCTTTCTAATTATTATCTGAGGATATTTGGATTTTTACTATAGGCATCAATGGATTCCCAAAAATCCCTACACAGATACGCCAGAAACGGTGTTTTCATCTTGTTTAATCAAAGGAAGGTTTAATAGGGTGAGATGAATCCACATATCATAAAGCAGTTTTACAACTAGTTTCTTTCTAGTTTTTATCTGGGGATATTTTGTTTCTACAAATGGCCTCGTTAGACTCCCAAGTGTTGTTTCACAGATTCTCCAAAAGGTGTTTCAAAACTGCTGCATCAAAAGAAAGATAAACTCTTTGAGAGAAATGGACATAGCACAGAGTAGTTTTACAGGTAGATTCTTTCCAGTTTTTATGTGGGGATATTCTGCTTTGATCCACAGACCTCAATGAGCTCACAAATATCCCTTCATAAATTCTCCAAAAAAAAGTGTTTCCAAACTGCTGAATCCAAAGAAAAGTTTAAGTCTGTGTGATGAATCCACACAACACAAAGCAGTTTCACTGAGAGCATCTATCTAGTTTCTCTCTAGGGATATTTGGTTTTTTCCCCATAGTCTTCAATGGGCTTCCAAATGTCCCTCTGAAGATTCTACAAAAGGAATTTTTCCAACCTACTGAGTCAAAAGACAGGATTAACTCTGTAAGATGAATACTCACATCAAAAAGCAGTTTCACAGATAATTTCTTTCTGTTTTTTATCTGTGGCTATTCAAACATTGCCCAAGGGCTCAAAGAGCTCCCAAACATTCCTTCACAGATTCTTCAAGAAGAGTGTTTCCAACCTGCTGAATCAAAAAAGAAAAAGAAAGAAAAAGAAAGAAAAGAAAAAGAAAAGAAAAGTCTAACTCTGTGAGATGAACCCATACATCACAAAGCAGCTTCCCATATAGCTGCTTTCTAGGTTTCATCTGGGGTACCCATTTTTCTCCAGAGGCCTCAATGGGCTCCCAAATGACCCCTCACAGATTCTTGAAAAAGGGTATTTCAAAGCTGCTGAATCAAAACAAAGCTTTAGCACTGTGAGATGAATCCACACATCACAAATCAGTTTCACAGATAGCTTCTTTCTGGTTATTATCTGGGGATATTCGTTTTATTTTCTTAAGACTCAGTGGGCTCCCAAATGTCCCTGCACAGAATCTATAAAGAGTGTTTCCAACATGCTGAATAAAAGAAAGGTTTAACTCTGTGAGATGAATTCACACATCACATCAGTTTCACACATAGCTTCTTTCAAATTTCTATCTAGGGATATTCCCTTTTTTCCCATAGGCCTAAAGGGTCTCCCAAGTGTTTCTTTGAAGATTCTTCAAGAAGAAGGTTTCCAATCTGTTGAATCAGAGGGAAGGTTTAACTCTGTGAGATGAATCCACCCTTCACATAGCAGTTTCATAGATAGCTTCTCTGTAGTTATTATCTGTGGTTAATAAAAACAGAGGTTTTTACCAGTTTTCATCTGAAGATATTTTGTTTTTCCCCACAGACCTCAATGAGTTCTTAAATGTCCCTTTGCATATTCTCCCATGAGAGTGTTTCCACTCTGCTGAATAAATTAAAAGAGATGATTAACTCTGTGAGGTGAATCCACTCATAAAAAAGCAGTTTCACAAAGAGATTCTTTCTGGTTTTTATCTGAGGATATTCAGTTTTTCCCATTAGTCCTCAAAGGGATCACAAATGTTTCTTTGCACGTTCCCCAAAAGCAGTGTTTCTAAGCTACTAAATCAAAAACAAAGGTTTCACTTTGTAAGATGAATCCACACGTCACAAAGAAGTTTCACAGATGGTTTCATTCTAGTTTTTATCTGGAGATAATTGTTATTTTCCGATAGACTGTAATAGGCTCCTAAATGCCCCTTAGCAATTACAAAAACTCATTTTTCCAGCCTGCTGAATCAAAGGAAAGGTTTAATTATGGGAGATAAATCGACACATCAAAAAGCAGTTTCACAGATAACTTCTTAGTAGTTTTTACATGGGGATATTCTGTTTTTCTCCACAGGGCTCAATGGGCTCTGAAATATCCCTTAGCAGTTTTTCCACAGAGTGTTTCCAACCTGCTGAATCAAAAGAAAGGTTTTACTATGCAAGATGAATCCACACATCACAAAGCAGTTTGACCTATAGCTTCTTTCTAACTTTTATCTGGGGATATTCAGTTATTTCCCACAGATCTCCAAGGGATCCCAAATATCCCTTCACAGATTCTCCAAAAAATGTATTTCCAACCTGGTTAAGAGAAAGAGAGGTTTAACTCTGAGAGAGGAATCCACAAATCACAAAGCTGTTTCACAGATAGCTTCTTTTTAGTTTTTATATAAGAATATTCATTTTTTTTTGACAGACATCAAGTGGTTCCCAAATGACCCTTTGCAGATTCTCCAAAAAAAAAAGCTTTTCCAACCTGCCAAATCAAAAGAATGGTTAAACTCTGTGAGATGAATCCACACATCAAAAATCAGTTTTAGAGATTGCTTCTTTCTAGTTTTTATCTGGGGATATTCCGTTTTGCCCCATAGTCCTCAGTGGGCTCCAAAATGTCCCTTCACAGATTCTCCAAAAGATACGTTTCCAACCTGTTAAATCAAAAGAAAGGTCTAACTCTGTGAGATAAATCCACACATCACAAAGTAGTTTCACATGTAGCTTCTTTCATATTTTTTCTTCGGTTTCTTCCCATAAGCCTAAATGGGTTCCAAAATGTCCCTTTGCAGATACTTCAAAAAGCAAGTTTCCAATCTGCTGAATGAAATCAAAGGTTTAAATCTGTGAAATAAATTTTCACATCATAAAGCAATTTCACAGGTATCTTGTATCTAGTCACATGGGAAATTGGTTTTCCCCATAGACCTCAATGGGCTCCCAAATGTCCCTTCACGGATTCTGTGAAAGGAGTTTTTCCAACCTGCGAAATCACAACAAAAGTTTAATGCTGTGAGAGGAATACACACGTCACAAAGCTTCCATTCACAGATGGCTTCTTTCTAGTGTTTCTCTGGTGATATTCGGTTTTTCCCCATAGGCCTCAATGGGCACCCAAAAGTCCATTTGTAAATTCTCCAAAAAAAAAAAAAAAAAAGTCGTTTCATATTACTGAATTAAAATAAAGTTTTAAGTCTAGGAAATGAATCCACACATCATAAACTAGTTTCACAGACAGCCTCTATCTTGTTTTTATCTGGAGATAATCCGTTTTTCCCCATAACCCTCAATGGGTTCCCAAATGTCACTTCATAGACCCTAGAAAAAGACTGTTTCCAATCTGTTGAATCAAAACAAAAGTTTGGAGATTCTCCACAAGAGTGTTTCCAACATGCAGAATCAAAAGAAAGGTTTAACTCTGTAAGATGAATCCACACATCACAAAGCAGTTTCACAGCTAGCTTCTTTTTAGTTTTTATTTGGAGATATTGTTTTTCCCTATAGGCCTCAATGGACTGCAATAGTCCCTTTGTAGATTCTCCAAAAAGAGTATTCCCAACCTGCTGAATCAAAATTATGGTTTAACTCTGTGAGATTAATCTACACATCACAAAGCAGTTTCACAGATAGCTTCTTTCTCATTTTTCTCTGGGGATATTCCATTTTTCATAGGCCTCAATGGGCTCCAAAATATTCTCTCGTGGGTTTTCCAAAAAGATTGTTTCCAATCTACTGAATCAAAAGAATACTTTAACTCTGTTGCATGAGTCCACAAATCACAAGGAAGTTTCACAGATAGCTTCTTTCTAGTTTTTATCTGGAGATATTCTGTTTTTCGCCATAGGCCTCAATGGGCTCCCAAATATCCCTTTGCAGATTCTCCAAAAAGTGTTAAAAACCTGCTGAATGAAAAGAAAGGTTTAACTCTGAGATGAATCCAAACATCAAAAAGCACTTTCACAGATTGCTTCTTTCTAGTTTTTATCTGAGGATATACAGTTTTTCCTTATAGGCCTCCATGGGCTCCCAAATGTTTCTTTGCAGATTCTCCAAAAATAGTGCTTCCAACGTGCTGAGTAAAAAAAGAAAAAGTTTCACTCTCTAAGATGAATCCACACATCACAAAGAAGTTTCACAGATAGTTTCATTCTAGTTTTTATCTGGAGATAATTGGATTTTTCCCATATACTTTAATGGACTCCCAAATGTCCCTTGGCAGATACTCCAGAAGGAATTTTTCCAATCTGCTGAATCAAAAGAAAGCTTTATCTCTGTGAGATAAATCCACACATCAAAAAGCAGTTTCACAGATAGCTCCTTAGTAGTTTTTTTTTCCCCCTCTGGGAATATTCAGTTTTGTTCCATAAGACTCAATGGGTTCTGAAATGTACTTTTGCAGATTCTCCACAGAGTGTTTCCAACCTGCTGAATCAAAAGAAAGGTTTTCCTCTGAGAAATGAATCCACACATCACAAAACAGTTTCAGATATTGATTCTTTCTAATTTTTATCTGGGGATATTCAGTTTTTCCCCATAGACCTCAATGGGCTCCCAAACGTCCCTCCGCAGATTCTCAAAAAAAAGTGATTCCAACCTGGTTAACAGAACGAGAGGTTTAACTCTGTGAGCAGAATCTACACTCACAAACCTGTTTCAGAGATAGCTTTTTTTTAGTTTTTATCTGGGATATTCTTTTTTTCTGATAGATTTCAAGGGGCTCCCAAATGTCCCTTCACAGATTCTCCAAAAACAGTTTTTCCATACTGCTGAATAAAGAGAATGCTTAACCTCTGTGAGCTGATTTCACACATCACAAATCAGTTTTACACATAGCTTCTTTCTGGTTTTTATTTGGGAATATTCAGTTTTTCCCTATAGGCCTCAAAGGGCTCCCAAATGTCCCTTCGCAGATTCTCCACAAAGAGTGGATTCAACCTGCTGAATAAAAATAATGGTTAAACTCTGTGAGATTAATTCAAAAATCACAAAGCAGATTCACACAGAGCTTCTTTCTAGTTTTTATCTAGGGATATCAGCTTTTCCCCATAGGCTACAATGGAATCTCAAATGTCGCCTCCAAGATTCTCCAATAACAGAATTTCCAACTTGCTGAATCAAAAGAATGGTTTAACTCTGTGAGATAAATCCACACATCAAATCAGTTTCACAAATAGCTTCTTTCTAGTTTCTGTCTAGGGATATTCGGTTTCCCATAGTCCTCAATGGCTTCAAATTGTCCCTTTGCAAATTCTCCAAAAAGAGTGTTTTCAACCTGTTGAATCAAAGAAAGAAAGTTATAATTGTTTGACATAAATCCACACATCACAAAGCAGTTTCACAAATAATTTCTTTCTAGTTTTCATGTGGTGATATTCGTGTTTTTCCCATAGACCATCATGGGCTCCCAAATATCCCTTCACAGATATTCCAAAAAGTATTTCTAACCTGATGAATCAAAAGAATGTTTTAACTCTATTAGATCAATCTACACATCACACAGCAGTTTCATCAATAGCTTCTTTCTAGTTTCTATCTGGGGATATTTGGTTTTTCCCCTTAGCCCACAATGGGCTCCCAAATGTCCCTTCACAGATTCTCCATAAAAGGTGTTTCCAACCTGCTGAGTCAAACGAAAGTTTTGACTCTGTGAGATAAATCCACATATCACAAAGCAGTTTCACAGGTAGTTTCTTTCTCATTTTTGCCTGGGGATACTCAGATTTTCCTCCAAGACCTCAGTTGGCTTTCAAATATCCCTTCACAGATTCTCCATAAAAAGTGTTTAAAACTGTGGAATCAATAGAATGGTTTAGCTCTGTGAGATAAATCCACACATCACCAAGCAATTTCACAGATAGCTGCTTTTATGTTTTTATTTGGGGATATTGAGTATTTTTTAAAGGCATCAAAGGGCTCACAAATGCTTCTTCACAGATTCTCCAAAAAAGTGTTTACAACATACTGAATCAAAAGACAGGTTTAACTGTGAGATGAATACACACATCACAAAGCAGTTTAGCAGATAACTTCTTCCTAGTTTTTATCAGGAGATATTCAATTTTTCCCCAAAGCCTCAGTGGGTTCTCAAATGTCCTGTTACAGATTCTCCAAAAAGAGTATTTCCAACCTGCTGAACAAAAGAAACGTTTAACTCTGTGAGATGAAACTACACATCACAAAGCAATTTCACATATAGCTTCCTTCTAGTTTTTATTGTGGATTATTTTGTTTTTCCTCATAGGCCTCAATGGGCTTCAAAATGTCCCTTCACAGATTCTCCAAAAAGAGTGTTCCCAGTGTGCTGAATCAAAAGAAAGGTTTAACTCTGCGAGATGGATCCACACATCCTAAAGAAGTTTCACAGATAGGTTCTTTCTAGTTTTTATCTGGAGATATTCATTTTTCTCCCATAGGCTTCAAAGGGCTCCCAAATGTGCCTTCACAGATTCTCTAAAAGATGTGTTTCCAACCTACTAAATCCAAAGAAAGGTTTAGCTCTGTGAGATGAATCCACACATCAAAAAGCTGTTTCACAGACAGCTTCTTTCTAGTTTTTATATGGAATATTTAGTTTTTCACCATAAACTTCAATGCACTTCCAAACGTCTCTTCACGGATTCTGCAAAAAAGAATTTTTCTTACCTGCTGAATCACAACAAGGGTTTAACTCTGTGAAATGAATCCATACATCACAAAGCAGTTTCACAGATAGCTTCTCTATAGTTTTTAATCTAGGGATATTTGTAGTTTTTTTTTTTTCCCCATATAGGTCTCAATGAACTTTCAAAGGTCCATTCAAAGATTCTGTCAAAAAGAGTGTTTCCAGCTTGCTGAATCAAAAAAAATTTAAGCGTATGAAATAAATTCACACATCATGAGGCAGTTTCACCGATAGCCTCTTTCTAGTGTTTTTCTGGGGATAATCAGTTTTTCCCCATAGCCCTCAAAGGGTTCCCAAATGTCTCTTCATAGATTCTAGAAAAAGCATGTTTCCAACCTGCTGAATCAAAAGATTCATGTTAACTCTATAACATGAATCCTCACATCAGAAAGTGGTCTCATAGATAGCTTCTTTCTCGTTTTTTATCTAAGGACATTCCATTTTTCCCCATAGTCGTCAATGAGCTACAAAAAGTCCTATCACACATTTTACAAAAAGAGGATTTCCAGACTGCTGAATCCAAAGAATGGTTTAACTCTGTTACACAAATCCGCACATCACAAGGCATTTTCACAGTTATCATTTTTCTAGTTTTTACCTGGAGATATTTGTTTTTTCCCCATAGTCCTCAATGGACTCACAAATGTCCCTTCACAGATTCACCAAAAAGAGTGTTTCCAACCTGCTGAATCAAAAGAATGGTTTAACTCTGTGAGATGAATCCACACATCATAGAGCAGTTTTATAGATATTTTCTTTCTTCTTTTATCTGGGGATTTTCCTTTTTCCCCCATAGAACTTCATGGCTTCCTAAATGTCCCTTTGCAGATTCTCCAAAAATAGTATTTCTACCTTTTGAATCAAAAGAAAGGTTTAACTTTGTGAGATGAATGAACACATCACAAAGCAGTTTCACAGATAGGTTCCTTCTAATTTTTATCTCAGGATATTCAGTTTTTCCCCATAGGCCTCAAGGGGCTCCCAAATGTCCCTCACAGATTCATTCACCAAAAAGAGTGTTTCCAACCTGCTGAATCAAAAGAATGGTTTAACTTTGTGAGATGAATCCACACACTACAAAGCAGTTTCACTAATAGCTTCTTTCTCGTTATTATCTGTGGATATTTTGTCTTTCCCCATAGGTCTCAAAGGGTTCCCCACACATTTTCCAAAAAGAGTGATGCCAACTTGCTGAATCTAAAGAAAGGTTTAACTCTGTGAGATGAATCCACATGTCACAAAGCAGTTTCACAGATGGCTTATTTCTAGTTTTCATCTGGAGATATTTGTTTTTTCCCCATAGTCCTCATGGGCTCCCAAATGTTCCTTCACAGATACTCCAAAAAGACTGTTTCCAACCTGCTTTATCAAGAATGGTTAAAGTCTGTGAGATACATCCAGACATCACAAAGCAGTTTCACATGTGGCTTCTTTCTAGTTTTCATCTGTGGATATTCAGTTTTTCCCCTAGGCCTCAACTGGTTCCCAAATGTCCCTTGGTCGAGTCTAGAAAAAAAAAAGTGTTTCCAACATGGTGAATCAAAAGACAGGTTTAACACTGTGAAATGAATCCTCACATCACAAAACATTTCACTTATAGCTTCTTTCCAGTTTTTATCCAGGATTATTATGTTTTCCCCATAGGCCTCAAGGGGCTTTCAAATGTCCCTTTGCTGATGCTACAAAATAGTGCTTCCATCCTGTTGAATTAAAAGAAAGGTGTAATTCTGTGAGATTAATCCACACATCACAAATCCATTTGTCAGATAACTTCTTTCTAATTTTGATCTAGTGATATTCCATAGACCTCAATGGGCTCCCAATTTTTCTTTCAGAGATTCTATAAAAAGAGAGTTTCTAAAATACTGAATCAAAAGAAAGGTTTAATTCTGTGCAATGAATCCACGCATCATAAAGCAGTTTCACAGAAAGCCTCTTTCTAGTTTTTACTGGGGGATATTTGTTTTTTCCCCACAGGCCTCAACGGATTCACAAATGTCACTTCATAGATTCTAGAAAAAGTGTTTCCAACCTGCTGAATGAAAAGAAACATTTAACTCTGTGAGATGAATCCACACATCACAAAGCGGTTTCACAGTTACCTTCTTTTTACATTTATTCTGAGGATATTCAGTTTTTCCCCAAAAGTCTGTATGTCCCTATGCAGATTCTCCATAAAGAGTGTTTTTAACACACTAAAGCAAAAGAAAGGTTTAACTTGGTGAGACTAACACACATCACAAATCAGTTTCACAGATAACTTTTTTGTAGTTTTTATCTGGGAATGTTTGGTTTTATCCCATAGGCTTCAAAAGTCTCCTAAATATCCCATTGCTGGTTCCCCAAAAAAAAGTGTCTCCAACCTGCTGAATGAAAAGAAAACTTTAACTGTGTGAGATGAATCCACACATCATAAAGCAGTTTCACAGATAGCTTCTTTCTAATTTTTCACTGGGGATATTTGGATTTACACCATAGGCCTCAATGGGCTCCCACATGTCTCTTCGCAGATTCTCCAAAAAGAGTGTTTCCAATCTGATGAATGAAAAGAATGGTTTATCTCTGTGGGATGAACCACACATAACAAAGCAGTTTCACAGATAGCTGCTTACTAGTTTGTATCTGGGAATATTCACTTTTTCACCTTAGGCCTTATTGCTCTCCAAAATGTCCCTTTGCTGATTTTACAGAAATAGTGTTTCCAACATACTGAAGTAAAAAAAAAGGTGTAACTCTGTGAGAAGAATCCACACACCACAAAGTAGTTTCACAATAACGTCTTTCTAGTTTTTATCTGGGATTATTTGATTTTTCCCCATAGGCTTCAATGGGCTCCCAAATGTCCATTTGCAGAGTCTCCATTTAGAGTCTATCCAACCTGCTGAATCAAAATAAAGGTTGAACTCTGAAATGAATTGACACTTCACAAAGAAGTTTCACAGATAGCTTCTTTGTAGTTTTTATCTGTGGCTATTCTGTTTCCCCATGTGCCTCAATGGGTTTCCAAATGTCTTTCCAGCTTCTCTGAAAACAGTGCTTTCAATCTATTGAATCAAAAGAAAGGTTTAAACCTGTGAGAAGAATCCTCACATCACAAAGCAGTTTCACAGGTAGCTGCTTTCTATTTATTACCTGGGGATATTCGGTTGTTCTGCATAAACCTCAGTGGGCTCCCAAATGTCCTTTCACAGATTGTACAAAAAGAATTTCCAAACTGCTGAATCAAAACAAAGGTTTACCACTGTGAAATGAATCCACACATCACAAAGCAGTTGCACAGATAGTTTGTTTCTTGATTTAATCTGGGAATATTCCGTTTTTTCACTGTAGGCCCCAATTGGCTCCCAAATATCCCTTTGCACTATCTCCAAAAAGAGTGTTTCTAACCAGGTGAATCAAAAGAAGGGTTTAACTCTGTGATTTGAATCCACACATAACAAAGCAGTTTCACACATAGATAGTTTCCAGACTTCAAAGACCTCCCAAATGTCCCTTTGCAGATTCTACAAAAAGAGTGTTTCTAACCTGCTGAATGAAAATAAAGGTTTAAATATGTAAGATGAATCCATACTTCACAAAGCAGTTTCACAGACAGCTTTCTAGTTTTTGTATGAGGACATTCTGTTTTTTCCCCAAAAGGCCTCAATGGACTCCCAAGTGTCACTTCAAGATCTTCAAAAAGAGTGTCCCCATCATACAGGATCAAAAGAAAATCTTTAATTCTGTGATGTGAATCCACTTATTACTAATCAGTTTCATAGATGCTTTCTTTCTAGTTTTTATTTGGGGATATTCTGTTTTTTTATAAGCCTCAATGGGCTCCCAAATATCTTGTCAAAGATTCTACAAATAGAGTGTTTCCAACCTGCTGTATCAAGAGAAAGGTTTAACTCTGTGAGATGAATCCACACATCACAAAGCAGTTTCACATATAACTTCTTTTTAGTTTTTATCTGGGATTTTTTTTTTTCTCCATAGGCCCTAGTGAGTTCCCAAATATCACCTCGCAGATCTTCAAAGTGAGTGTCTGCAAACCACTGGATCAAAAGAAAATGTTTATTTCTATGACGTGAATCCACTCACCACAAAGCAGTTTCACAGATAGCACCTTTCTAGTTTATATCTGGGGATATTCAATTTTTCCCCATAGTCCTAAATGGGCATTCAAATATCCCTTTACAGATTCTTCAAAAAGAGTGTTTCCAACTTGCCTAATCAAAAGACAGGTTAACTCTGTGAGATGAATCCATGCATCCCAAGGCAGTTTCACAGATATCTGTTTTCTGGTTTTTATCTGGGGATAATCAGTTTTGCACCCCAGGTCTCAATGGGCTTTCAAATGTCCCTTTGAAGGTTCTGTAAAAGAGTGTTTTCCACCCTTCTAAATCAAAAAAAGTTTTAATTCAGTGAGATGAATTCTCACATCACAAAGCAGTTTCACAGCTAACTTCTTTCCTATTTTTATCTGAGAATATTCAGTTTTCTTTCATAGGCCTCAAATGCTCCCAAATGGCCCTTTGCAGATTCTCCAAAAAGATTGTTTACAACATGCTGACAAATTTAACTCTGTGAGATGCATCCACACATCAGAAAGCAGTTTCATATATATTTTCTTTCTAGTTTTTATCTGTGGATATAAAGTTTTTCACCATAGGCCTTAATGTTCTCCCAAATGTCCCTTCACAGATTTCAAAAAGAATATTTCCAACCTGCTGAATCAAACGAAAGGTTTAACTCTGTGTAATTAATCTGCACATCACCAAGCAGTTTCACAAATTGCTTTTTCCTAGTTTTTAACTGGGGATATTCCATTTTCCCCCATAGGGTGTCAATAGGCTCCCAAATGTCCCTGCACAGATTGTCCAAAAAGGTGTTTCCATCCTGCTGAATCAAAACAAAGATTACCCTGTGAGATGTATCCACACATCGCAAAGTAGTTTAACATATAAAGTCTTTATTGTTTTTATCTGATGATATGTGGTTTTTCCCATAGTCGTCAATGGGCCCACAAATGTCCCTTAGCAGATTTTTTTTGAAAGGGTGTTTTCAAACTGCTGAATCAAGAGAAAGGTTTAACTCTGTGAGGTTAATCCACATATCAGAAATCATTTTCCCAAATAGTTTCATTCTAGTTTATATCTGGGGATATTCAGTATTACCCCATAGGGTTCAATGTCCTCCAAATGTCCCTTTGCAGATTCTCCAAAAAGAGTGTCTCCAACTTGCTGAACCAAAATAAAGAAAGAAAGGGTTAACACTTGAGGTGAATCCACATGCACCCAAGCAGTTTCACATATAGCTTCTTTCTAGTTTTGAACAGGGGATTGTTGATTTTGCCACATAGGTCTCAAAAGGCTCCCAAATGTCCCTTCACAGATTCTCCAAAAAGTGTTTAAAACGTGTAGAATCAAAAGAAATATTTAAGTTTGGGAGATGAATCTACATAACACATAGCAGTTTCACAGATAGTTACTTTCTAATTTTTATCAGAGGACATTTCGTTTTCTACCACAGGCTGCAACTGACTCCCAAATAGCCCTTTGCAGATTCTCCAAAAAGAGTATTTCCAATCCGTTGAATCAACATAAAGGTTTAACTCTGTGAGATGAATCCACACATGACAAAGCAGTTTAAGACAGCTTCTTTCTACTTTTTATCTTGGGATATTTGGTTTTTCTCCATAAGTCTCAATGAGTACCCAAATGACTCTTCCCAGATTTTCAAAAACGTCTTTTTCTAAGATGCTTTAGCAAAAAAAAAAAAAACTTTACCACTGTGAGATGAATCTACACATCACAAAGCTGTTTCACAGATACCTTCTTTCTGGTTTTTATTTGGGGATTTTTTTTTACATAGGCATCAATGGGCTTCCAAAATTACCTTTGCAGATTCTCCAAAAATGGTATTTCCCTCCTGCTGAATAAAAAAAAAAAAATATATTAAAATGTTTAACACTCTGAGATGAACCCAAACATCACAAAGCAGTTTCACAGATAGCTTCATTCTAGGTTTTTTTTTTTTTTTTTTTTTTGAGATGAAGTCTCGCTCTGTCACCCAGGCTGGAGTCCAGTGGCATGATCTCAGCTCACTGCAAGCTCCGCCTCCTGGGTTCACGCCATTCTCCTGCCTCAGTCTCCCGAGTAGCTGGGACTACAGACACCTGCCAACACCCCCAGCTAATTTCTTTTTGTATATTTAGTGGAGACGGGTTTTCACCATGTTAGCCAGGATGGTCTCGATCTCCTGACCTCGTGATCCACCCGCCTCGGCCTCCCAAAGTGCTGGGATTACAGGCTTGAGCCACCATGCCTGGCCATGCTTCATTCTAGTTTTTATCTGGCAATAATCAATTTTCCTTATAGGCCTCAAAGGGCAGCAAAATATTCCTTCATAGATTCTCAAAAACAATGTTTCCAGCCTGCTGAATCAAAAGACACATTTAGATCTGTATGATAAATTCACACATTGCTGGGCGTGGTGACTCATGCCTGTAATCCCAGCACTTTGGGAGGCTGAGGAGGGTGTATCACGAAGTCAGGAGATCGAGACCATACTGGCTAACATGGTGAAACCTCGTATCAACTAAAAATACAAAAAAAAAAAAATTAGACTGGCATGGTGCCTGTAGTCCCAGCTACTTGGGAGGCTGAGGCAGGAGAATGGCTTGAACCCAGAAGATAGAGCTTGCAATGAGCCAAGATCTTGCCACTGCACTCCAGCCTGGTTGACAGAGAGAGACTCAATCACAAAAATAAAAAGAAAGATGAATCCACACATGAGAAAGCAATTTCATGGACAGCCTCTTTTTAGTGTTTATCTGGGGATATTCATTTTTTTTCCCTATAAGCCTCAATGGTTTCCAAATGTCCCTTCTCAGATTCTCCAGTTATAGTGTTTCCAACCTGCTGAATCAAAAGAAAGGTTTAACTCTGTGAGAATAGTTTCACAGATAGCTTTTCTAGTTTTTCTCTAGGGATATTTGCCTTTTCCCCTTGTCATCAAAGAATTGCCAAGTGGCCCTACCCAGATTTTCCAAAAAGTGTATTTTCAAATTGCTGAATAAAAGGAAAGGTTTAACTCCGTTAGATGAATCCACACATCAAAAGGAAGTTTCACAGATTGCTTCCTTCTAGTTTATATCTGGGAATAGCCCCTTTTTCAGCATAGCCCTCAAGGGACTCCCAAACATCACTTCTCATACACTACAAATAGGGTGTTTCCAAACTGCTGAATCAAAAGAAGGGCTTAAATCTATGAGATGAATCCATACATCACAAAGCAGTTTCACAGATAGCTTCTTTCTAGTTTTTATCTGGGGATATTCAGTTTTCCCCCAGTGGCCTTCTTGGCTACCCAAATGTCCTTTTGCTGATTCTCCAAAAAGTGCGTTTCCAAGCTACTGAATCAAAATAAAATGTTAACTTTCTGAGATTAATTGAAACATCACAAAACAGTTTCACATATAGCTTCTTTCCAGTTTTTATGTGGGGATACTAGGTTTTTCCCCATATGCCTCCCAAATTTTCCTATGCAGATCCTCAAAAAAGAGTGTTTCCAATCTGGTGAATTAAAAGAAAGGATTAACTCTTTGAGATGAATCCACGTATCACAAAGTAGTTTCACAGATAGCGTCTTTCTAGTTCTAATGGGGAACATTCAGTTTTTCCACATAAGCCTGAATGGCATCTGAAATTTTCCTTTGCACATTCTGGAAAAAGAGTGCTTCAACCCATCATAATGAAAATAATGATTTAACTCTGTGAGAAGAATCCATGCAACACAAAGCAGTTTCACAAATAACTTCTTTCTAGTTTTCATCTGGGGATATTTGTCTTTTCAGCTGAGACCTCATTTAGTGCAAAAAAGTCCCTTTGAAGATTCTCCAAAAAGGCTGTTTCTGACCTGCTGAACCAAAAGAAAGGTTTAACTCTGTTAGTTGAATCCACACATCAAATAACAGTTTCACAGATAGCTTCTTTCTAGTTTTTATCAGGGGATACTCAGTTTTTCCCCACAGGCATCAAACCACTCGCAAATGGCCCTTCGCAGATTCTCCAACCTACTGAATAAAAAGAAAGGTTTCATTCTGTGAGTCGAATCAACACATCAAAAGCAGTTCACAAATAGCTTCTTTCTAGTTTTTATCTGCGGATATTCAGTTGTTTTTCAGACCTCGGTGGGCTCCAAAATGTCCCTTCACAGATTCAACAACAGATGTGTTTACAACCTGCTGCATCAAAAGAAAAGTTTAACACTGTGAGATGAGTCCACACATCACAAAGTAGTTTCACAGCTAGCTTCTTCCTTGTTTTTATCTGGGGATACTCGATTTTTTCCATACATATCAATGGACTCACTAATTTCCCTGAGCAGATACTTCAAAAAAGGTGTTTCCTACCTGCTGAATCAAAAGAAAGTTTTAACTCTGTGAGATGAATCATATATCACAATGCAGTTTAACAGATGATTTCTTTCTAGTATTTATCTGGGGATATTCCATTTTTCCTGATAGGCCTCAATGAGCTCACAAATGGCCCTTCACAGATTCAGCAAAAAGAGTTTCTAACCTAGTGAGTTAAAAGTAAATTTTAACTTTGTGAGATGAATCCACACATAACACAACAGTTTCACAGATAATTTATATCTAGTTTTTATCTGGGGATGTTTGATTTTTCCCTGTAGGCCTCAAGGGGCTCCTAAATGTCGATTCCCAGATTCTGCAACAAGAGTGTTTCCAAACTACTGAATTAAAGGAAAAGTTTAACTCTGTGAGATGAATCCATATATTACAAAGCAGTTTCCCAGAAAGCTTCCTTCTAACTTTAATCTCGGAATATTCACTTTTTCCATATATACCACAATGGTCTCCCAAATGTCCCTTCACAGATTTTCCAAAAACAGTGTTTCCAAATGCTGAATCAAAAGATAGGATAAATTTTCTGAGATAGATCCACACATCACAAAGCAGTTTCACAGATAGATTTTTTTCTTGTTTTATCTGAAGATAATTGTTTTTCTCCCATAGGCCTCAAAGAGCTCTTAACTACCCCTATGCAGATCCTAGTAAAAGAATGTTTCAAACCTGCTGAATCAACAGAAAGTTTTATCTCTGTGAGAAGGATCCACACGTCACAAAGCACTTTCATAGACACTTTCTTTCTAGCTTTTATCTGAGGATAGTCAGTTTATCCTCATAAACCTCAATGGGCTTCCAAAAGTCCCTTCACAGATTCTACAAATAGAGTGATTCCAACCTGCTGAGTCAAAAGGAAACTTTAACTATGTGAGATAAATCCACTCATCACAAAGCAATTTCAGAGATAGCCTCTTTCTAGTTTTTAATCTGAAGATATTCAGTTTTTCCCCATAGGCTGCAATTGGTGCTCAAATGTCCCTTGCGCATTCTCCAAAATGAAGTTTTCCAACTTGCTGAATATACAGAAAGGGTTAACTCTGTGAGTTGAATTCACATATCAAAAAGCTGTTCAAAGATAGCTTCCTTCTTGTTATCTGAGGATTTTTTGGTTTTCCCTATAGGCCTCAATGAGCTCCAAAATGTCCGTTCACACATCCTCCAAAGAGAGTGTTTCCACTCTGTTGATTTAAAAGAAAGATTTAACTCCATGAGCTGAATCCACACATCACAAAGCAGTTTCACAGATACCTTCTTTCTAATTTTATAGGAGGATATTCCATTTTCCCCCCATTAGAACACTTGGATGTGCAAATATCCTTTTCCAGATTCTCCAAAAATAGTGCTTCCAGGCTTCAGAATCAAAAGAAAAGTTTAATTCTGTGAGACCAGTCCACACATTACAAAGCAGTTTCACACAGAGATTCTTTCCAGTTTCTATCTGGAGATATTTGTCTTTTTCACCATAGACCTCAATGTATTCCCAAAAGTCCCTTTTGAGGCTCTACAAAAACAGTGTTTCCAAACTGTTGTATTAAAAGAAAGGTTTAACTCTGTGAGTTGAATATACACATCACAAAGCAGTTTCACAGATTGCTTCATTCTAGTTTTTATCTTTGGGTACTCGGTTTTCACCACAGTCCTTGATGCACTGTAAAGTGTCCCTTCTCAGATTCTACAAAAGGACTGTTTGCAATGTACTGAAAGGCTTAAGCCTGGGAGATGAATCCACACATCACAAAACGGTTTCACAGATACCTTCTCTCTAGTTTTTGTCTGGGGATTTTCACTTTTTCACCATAGGCCTGAATGAGCTCCCAAATGTCTCTTTTCAGATTATACAAAAACAGTGTTTCCAAACTGCTGAATCTAAAGAAAGGTTTAAATTTGTGAGTTTAATCCACACGCCAAAAAACAGTTTCACAAATAACTTTGTTCTAGTTTTTATCTGGGGATATTCACGTTTTCACCATAGGCCTCAATGAGCTCCCAAATGTTGTTACACAGACTCTACAAAAACAGTGTTTCCAAACTACTGAATCAAAATAAAAGTTCGACTCTGCGCAATGAATCCACATATTGCAAAGCAATTTCACAGAGAACTTTTTTCTAGTTTTTATCTTGGAACATTCACATTTTCACCATGGGCCTCAATGCATTCCCAAATGTCCCTTCGCAAATTCTACAAAAGCAGTGTTGCTAAACTGCTGAATCAAAATAATGTTGTAACACTCTGAAATGAATCAACATCTCAAGCAATTTCATGTACAATTTCATTCTAGTTTTTTTCTGGGGGTAATGGCTTTTTCACCACAGGACTCAATGCAGTCCCAAATGTTCCTTCGCAGATTCTACAAAAACAGTGTCTCCAAACTGCTCAAAGAAAAGAAAGACATAACCCTGTTAGATGAATCAACACACCACAAAGCAGTTTCACATATAACTTCTTTTTTGTTTTTATCTGGGGATGTTCATTTTGTCACCACAGACCTCAATGTGCTACCAAATGTCCCTTTGCAGATTGTACAAAAAAACTGTTTGCAACCTGCTGAATCAAAAAAAAAATTAACTGTGTCCTTTTTCATTATAGGCTTCAATGTACTCCCAAATGTCTCTTTGTAGATTCTACAAAAACAGTGTTTCCAAACTGCTGAGTCAAAAGAAAGGCTTAACTCTGAAATGAACCCACACATCACAAAGCAGTTTCACAGATAACTTCTTTCTAGTTTTCATCTGGGGCTATCTGTTTTTTCACCTTTGGCCTCAAAGCACTTCCAAATATATCTTCACAGATTCTACAAAAGCAGTGTTTCAAAACTGCTGTATAAAAATAAATGTTTAACTATGTGAGATGAATCCACACACCACAAAGCAGTTTCACAGATAGCTTCCTTCTAGTTTTTATCTGGGGATATTTGGTTTGTCTCCAAAGGCATCAATGCTATCCAAAATGTCCCTTTGTAGATTCTATGAAAGGATTGTTTGCAACCTGCTGATCCAAAATAAAGTTTTTACTCTGTGAAAAGAATCCAGACATCACAAAGCAGTTTCACAAATAACTACTTTCTAGTTTTTATATGGTGATATTTCCTTTTTCAGCATAGGCATCAATGAACTCCGAAATATCAGTTTACTGATTATACAAAAACAGGGTTTCAAGACTGTGAAGTCAAAGGAAAGGCTTAACTCTGAGATGAAGCCACATGTCCCACAGCAGTTTCACAGATTACTTCTTTCTAGTTTTTACCTGGGGATATTTGTTTTTTCACCATACACCTCAAAGTGCTCCTAAATGTCCCTTCACAGATTCTACAAAAACAGTATTTACAAACAGCTGAATCAAAAGAAATGTTTAACTCTCTGCAATGAATCTAAACACTACAAAGCAATTTCACAGATAGCTTCTTTCTAGTTTTTATCTGGGGAAATCCGCTTTTTCACCACAGGCCTCAAAGCACTCCCAAATATCCCTTCACAGATTTCACAAAAACAGTGCTTCCAACCTGATATATCAAAAGAAATGTTTAACTCTGAATTGAAATCACACATCACAAAGCAGTTTCACTGAGAGCTTCTTTCTAGTTTTTGTCTGCAGATAGTAGGTGTGTCATCATAAGCCTCAACATGCTACTAATATTCCTTCGGGGATCAAATAAAAGGACTGTTTGCAATCTTCTGAATCAGAAAAAAGTGTTAATTCTGTGAGAAGAATCCACACATCAAAAAGCAGTTTCACAAATAGTTTTGTTCTCATTTTTATCTGGGGATATTCACTTTTTCACTATAGGCCTCAATGAGCTCCCAAATGTCCCTTTGCAGACTCTACAAAAACAGTGTTTCCAAACTGCTGAATCAAAAGAAAGGTTCAACTCTGTGACATGAATCCACAAATCACAAAGCAGTATCACAGACAACTTCCCTATAGTTTTTTTCTTGGGATATTCACATTTTCACCGTAAGCCTCAATATGCTCCCAAATGTACCTTCACAGATTCTACAAAACACAGTTTCCAAACTTATGAATAAAAGGAAAGCTTTAACTTTGAGAGATGAATTTACACATCACAAATCAGTTTCACAGTCAGCTTATTTCTAGTTGCTATCTGGGGACATTTGCTTTTTCATCATAGTCCTCAATGAGCTCCCAAATATCCATTCACAGATTCTACAAGAACAGTGTTTCTGTGGTAAAGAGAGTTTCTGGGTTGCCAGTTGAGTTGGTCTCCCCTGTGTGAGACACTCATGGGAATCCATTGGTGGCCTTTGCGGGGGGAAGTCTCCTTATTGCCTTCATGTCTTTATACCCCCAGTGCATAACAGCTCAACAGCATTCCACAGGTTGCTCAGGGAGAGAAAACTCCCCTGAAGCAGTATAATCAAACATCTTGGCTCCTCCTGAAACCCACTCCCACCCATTTCAGTCCTGATAAGTTAAAGATCTTAAGTAGTTTAGACACATGCCTTTGCTCAAGGAAATTCACAGAAACCGCCACTGCTATACATCTTATTGAATGACCCACAAGTTCTCCTTCAGTGAGTAATCCTTTTCCTCATCCCTTCCTCCCCCTCACATCTACCCTAACAACAAAAAGCTTGTAAACCAATAAATTGTGTAGGACCTGAGAGCTCTGGGCCATGAGTAAGCCTTCGAAGCTATGGTCCCCTGGACAAGTTTTTTCAATGTTTACTCTGACTTTCTGACTCCTTTGTCTCTGTCGTACTTGAGGTATTCATTGGGTGGTGTGGGACTGTTTTCCCCAACATCTGGAACAAAACGTGGTTCTCCCCATAATCTCTACAAATTATCTGGTGAAGAAACACCAGAACATTGAAAGTGGAGGATCACAGATGAAGGACTGCTGAGTTCATTTTCACTTCAGGCTCTACAGATAAGTAGGGCACTCGGAGAATTCCAGGGTAACCTCAGGAATATATGGGTCAAGGTGAAAGTAATTTTGCTAATTACTTATGCCTAGTGTGGCAGTTATTGCGCCTTGGGGCAAGAGGGTGGTAATTTTGAACACCAATAATCTCACATCTTTTTTCCATCTCGTAGAAAAATATTCTCCTTGGTTCCCAGAATATGAAACCATGGATGTAAAACATTAGGACAAGGTCAGATCAGACTTAAAATGAGCACACCACAAGAGGGCCACAATATTCCCTTCTTCAATTGGTCTGTGTGATCAGCAATTAAAACAGCACTGGAGCGTTTCCACACTAGGGAGGAGGAAGAGGAGTTTCAGAATGATGTAGAAAATTTTAATAATCAGCAGTCTGATCATCAGCAAAGTGAACCATAACAGTCCAGTTTTTAAAAAGGGGAGAAATGGAAAGCTATATATGATAACCTTCAAAACCTTATGAAAGAAATAGTACCACCTACTGAGGAAACAATGCCACCTACTGCACCCTTAGGAAAGGTCCAGAACAGCTACCCCCACCTCAGCCTTATGAATTTTTGGAACAAGAGCAGGAGACACAGCTTCCCGCTCGCATTGTTGCATGCCCCACCATTAACTATGGTGAAGGGAAGCTTCAGGGTCACCCAACAGGCAATTACAGTGAAAGAACTATCCAGGTTTGTCCACCTGTGAATTATGGTAGAGGAAAGTTTTGAACCGACCAAAATACAAATTATGGTGCAGGGACAATCCAGGCATCCATTCACCAGGCACAAGAAATGGGGTATTTGGATGCTTGGCAATTTCTGGTAATTATTTCACCAACTGAGGAGCCCAGAGAACATGATCAAGTATGCTGGGAGCCATTTTCTTTTAAAATATTAAAAGACTTAAAGCAAGCAATTGGACAATATGGGCCAAAATCTCCTTATGTTAATTCCTTGTTTTAATCTGTGGCTTATAATCAACATTTAATACTTACGGATTGGGAGACGTTAGTCCAGTCCACCCTGTATTCTTCTCCATTTCTCCAATTTAAAATCTGGTGGACGAACGAAACAAAAACTCAGGCACACAGAAACGCTCAAGCACAACCTCCCATTAATGTCACATCTGATCAATTGCTTGGAATCCGACAGGAGTGGGGTACTCTAAATCAACAGATGGTAATGGGTGAGGAAGCTGTTGATCAGCTAAGGATTATATGCATAAGATTCTGAGAAAAAATTCACGACCCTGGTACTGCTTATCCTTCTTTTAACTGAATTCAACAGGGTCCAAGGAAGCCCTATCCAGATTTTTTGACCATTTGCAAGATGCAGCTCAGAAGGCTACTTCAGATTTTCATGCCAGGAAAGTGATCATTCAGCTGCTTGCTTATGGAAATGCTAATACAGAATGTTAGGGAGCAATTAGACCTATTAAGGGAAAGACAGGTCTAAATGAGGAAAAATCTTTAAGTGAATATGTTAAAGCCTGCAATGGCATTGGGGGCACTTATATAAGGCCAGCCTCCTTGCTCAGGCAATGGCTGGACTAAGGGTAACAAAAGCACGTAAGTGTTCTCTGGATCTTGCTATAACTGTGGACAGATAGGACATCCAAAAAGAGAGTGTACAAAGAGCCAAAAAAGGCAAAACTGAGGAGGAAAAACCAGGGAACCAAGTACCTGTCCCAAATGCATAAAAGGAAAACACTGGGCTAATGAATGTCATTCAAAGTCTGCTAACAGTGGACAGTCCTTGCCAGAAATTGGACAGCAGGGCCAACCCCAGGCCCTGATTCAAAATGGGGCATTTCCCACTCAGGATGGGACCGCCTGGACTGCAAAAGGAGTGTTCCCAACTCAGTCTATGCCTGTACAAAGACACAGTAATTGTCCCCCTCCACAGCTGAAAGCTGGGCTGTAGATTTATGCTGTACCAAAGCTGTATCCCTCCTTCCGGGGGAACCTCCTAGGAAGGTCCCAACTGGAGTTTACGGCCCATTGTCAAATGGCCCGGTGGGACTTACACTGAGAGTGTCCAACTAAAACTTAAAGGGAATTCAAGTACATACTGAAGTAGTGGACTCTGATTGCCAGGGAGAATTTCAAATTGTTCTCTCCTCCACTATTCCCTGGAGTGCCAATCCTGGTGACAGAATGTCTCAATAGTTGCTTTTACTGTATCTTAAGTTAGGAGAAAGTTCAGAAAAAGGAACAGGGGAATTTGGAAGCACAAATTCAGCAGGCAGGGGGCTGCCTATTGGGTAAATCAAGTGTCTGACGATAGACCTATTTTTATGGTCACTATTCAAGGAAAACAATTTCAGGATCTGGTCAACACAGGAGCAGATGTGTTGATCATAACTCTTTATCAATGGCCAATAAACTGGCCCAAATGCAAAATCCCAGTGGGTCTTGTTGTGGTTGAGGGTTTGCTTGTATCTCACCAGGAGAGAACCAGCTTCCTCTCTGGGTACCCACAAGACATCTTAAGCTGTGCCATAAGCCAGAATCCAAGGAAGAGGAAAAGACCTTAGAACATCCCTGCACCCCCAGTTCATCAGATGGCTCAGATGAACATCTCTGTTGAGCAGACAGAAACCAGTAAAACTCTTCAAGCAACTCCACCATCCTGGGAGCAGATGAAGAGACCAGCTCACATTGCAGAAGAGTACCTGAGGTCTCAGAACAAGCTGCTGACCACCAGTAATCTAATGGTAGCTGTGATGGTGGTAGTCTCCCTAGTGGTGAGTCTCCCCATAGCTGAGCAGATCAAAATTACACTTATTGGGCCTAAATTCCATTACCAACACTGATTAGGCCTGTTACATGGTTAGACCTCCCGGGAGGAGGTTTATGTTTATGATAGTGTCTGGATGCCTAGATCAATGAATAACAGAGGTCTTACTCATCCAGAGGACAAAGGAATGTTAATGAATGTTTCCATTGGTTATCAGTTTCCTGCCATCTGCCTGGGGCCGGCAGCAGGATGTTTAAATTGTGATAAACAAGGTTGGATGGTTTATGTCCCAGCACATGATAGATCAAAGCCTCTATTCATGCAATCAGTGGAAGAACATTTCAATCTTTGAACACTATTAAATGCCTTGAGCATGGCTATGTTATGACACATCACCAGATTAATAAATTTAAACCTAATGAGTAGCCCTGACCTAGGCAGGCCACTAAATGGTGTGGAAAGCTCGAGATGCTAACCTGGGAAGATTGTATTGCAAACAGCACTGCTGTACTGCAAAACAATTCCTATGGAATCACCATTAGTTGGGCCCCTAGGGGACGCTTTTCAGTAAATTGTACTGGACAGCACAAAGATTGTAGAGAGACTTCTTTTGCAAACGACTACACTGATAATGCACCAAAATTATACAGAAGAATAGAAACAAATTACCCTATTAAGTGGGAGGAAAATGATATGGCTCCTCCCAAGCCCAAAAGTTATTGATCCAACTATAAGTCCAAAACATCTGAAATTGTGGAAATTAATGATGGCTTAAACTCCAATTCGAATTTTGAAAAGAATATAAAACAGAGACCCATAGTAAAAGCTTTGACTTCTTGTAGCCATGACCTCTAATCAGACTGTCCCATTGCAGAGTTGTGTTAAACCTCCTTTAGTGTTGGCAATGGGAAAAATTAATATCCTACCTGACTCTCAAACCATATCATGCCTCAACTGTCATCTTTTCACCTGCATTAATTCTACCTTTAATAGTGATAGTAACATTTTACTGGTTAGGGCCCAATAAGGAGTCTAGATACCTGTTTCCCTCAAAAGACCTTGGGAGGCCTCTCCCTTCACACAAATTATCACTGAAGTGCTAAAAAGGAATACTTAATAGATCAAAGAGATTCATATTTACTTTAATAGCTGTGATCATGGGCCTTATAGCTGTCACAGCTACTGCTGCTGCTGGTGTTGCTTTGCACCCTTCTATTCAAACTGCAGGCTTTGCAGACTGTTGGCAGAAAAAATCTTCTAAGTTTTGAAATTCCCAAAGTCAAATAGATCAAAAATTTTCAAATCAAATTAATACTCTTTGTCAAACAGTAATTTGGATGAGAGATGAGATTATGAGCTTAGAGCATAGAATTCAAATGCAATGTGACTGAAATACTTCTGATTTTTGCATTACTCTAAGCTCTTATAATGCCACAAAACACCGTGGGAGATGGTTAGACATCACCTAAAAGGAAAAGATAATTTAACATTAAACATTGCTAAAGTGATAAAACATGGTTTTGAGGCATCTCAGGCTCATCTCACCCTGTGGTCTGGATCTGATATTCTTGCTGGAACCACTGATGACCTTTCTGATACCAATCTTTTAAAATGGATTAAAACCAAAGGTAGATCAGCAGTTGTAAATTTTATTTTGGTTTGTGTCTGTCTATGCTGTTTGTTTTCAGTCTACAGATGCAGATGGCACTTTGGGAGAGAAGCCCAACACCATGACTGAACCATGATAGTAATGGCGGTTATTAATTTAAAAAAATTAATAAAGCCAAAAAAGGAGGACAAGTGGGAGAGTTTCTGGGGTGCCACTTGAGTTGGTCTCCCGTGTGTGAGACACCCATGGGAAGCCATGGGCAGCTGCTGAGTTGAAAAGTCTCCTTATTGCCTTCAGGTCTGTATGGCCCGAGTGCATAACCACTCAGCTGCATTCCATAGGTTGCTCAGGAAGATAACACTTTCTTGAAGCACTGGATTATAATCAAACATCTTTGCTTCTCCTGAAATCAGCTCCCAACCTTTTCAGTCCCCCTAGTTAAGGATCATAAGTAGTTTAGACACATAACTTTGCACAAGGAAATTCACAGAAACTGCCACTACTATACATCTTATCAAATGACTCATGAGTTCTCTTTCACTGATTAATCCTTTACATCATCCTTTACTCCCCATCTCATCTGCTTTAAGAACAAACAGCTTGTAAACCAATAAATTGGGTAGAAGCCGAGGGCTCTGAGCCATGAACAAGCCTCCAATGCTCTTGTCCCATGGACATGATTTTAAATGCATATTCTGTGTCTTTCTAACTCCTTTGTCTCCACTGGACTCAAAGTACCCATTGGTGGTGTGGGACTGGTTTACCCAACAATTTCAACAATTGAATCAAAAGAAAGGTTCAACACTGTGAGATGAATACACACACCACAAAACAATTTAAGAGATAACTTTCTTCTAGCTGTTATCCAGGGATATTTGCTTTTTACTGTAGGCCTCAATTAACTCCCCAATGTCCCTTTGCAGATTCTACAAAAACAGTGTTCCCAAACTGCTATTTAAAAAAAAAAGTTTAATTCTGTGAGATGAATCCTTACATCACAAAGCAGTTTAACAGATAAATTCTTTCTACCTTTTATCAGGAGATATTTGGTTTGTTACCATAGGCCTCAATGTGCTCCTAACTGTCCTTTCACAGATTCTACAAAAGGGCTGTTTGCAACCTGTTGAATCAAAAGAAAGGTTTAACTCTGTGAGAAGCATCCACACATCAGAAATCAGTTTAACAGATACCTTCTTTCTAGCTTTTCTCAGTATGTTCACTTTCTTACCATGGACCTCAATGAACTCCCAAATATTCCTTCGCATATTCTACGAAAAACAGTGTTTCCAAACTACTGAGTCAGAAGAATTATTTAACTCTGAGAAATGAATCCACACATCACAAAGCAGTTTCACAGATAGCTTCTTTCTAGTTTTTATCAGGGGATATTTGCTTTTTCACCATAGGCCTATATGCATTCCCAAATGTCCTTTGACCAATTCTACAAGAACAGTGTTTCCAAAGTGCTGGGTCAAAAAAAAGGCTTAACTCTGTGAGATCACTCCACACATCACAAAGCAGCTTAACAGATAGCTAACTTCTAGTATTTAACTGTGTATAAATGTATCTGTGTGTAAATATTGGGAACCAGCCCCCAATATTTCAATGTAAGATTTTTGTACTTTCCCTAAGTGTCAACCAGTCTGAGAAATAAAGAGAAAGATTACAAAGAGATTAATTTTACAGCTGGGCCTCCAGGGGAGACATCACATATTGTTAGGACCGTGATGCCAACCCCAACCCACAAAACAAGCCAATTTTTATTAGGGATTTTAAAATGGGAGGTTGTGTAGGAACAGGGAGTAAGTCACAAAGATCACATGTTTCAAAGGAAAATAAAGATCACAAGGCAAGGAAAAATTAGAATTACTGATGAGGTTCTATGTCCCGCTGTGCATGCATTGTCTTGATAAACATATTAACAGGAAGTGGGGTTCGAGAGCAGACAACTGGTCTGACTAGAATTTACCAGTCTGGAATTTCCCAATCCTAGCAAGCCTGAGTGTACTGCAGGAGACCTGTGCGTATTTCAGTCCTTATCTCAACTGAATAAGACAGACACACCCAGAGCAACTGTATAGACCTCCCACCAGGAATGCATTCCTTCCCCAGGGTTATCAATTATTAATATTCCTTGCTTGGAAAAGAGTGTACTGATATTTATCCTACTCACACATCCATTTTTAGGCTCTCTTCAAGAAGAAAAATATGGCTCTCTTTTGATCAACCCCACACAGTCAAGACCTTATGATTTTCTTCCCTTCTTCCCTGAAAATCACTGTTATTCTGTTCTTTTGCAGGGTGCATTGATTTCATATTGTTCAAACACACATGTTTTGCAATTTGAACAGTTATCACAATCATTACAGTGTTCTGAGGTGACACACATTCTCAGCTTACAAAGATAATGTGATTCAGAAATTAAAATAAAGACAGGCATAAGATATTATAAGAGCATTAATTGGGGAAGTGATAAATGTCCATGAAATCTTCACAATTTACGTTCTTCTGCCTAAGGTCCAGCTGGTACCTCCGTTCAGGGTCCCTGACTTCCTGCAACATGTATCCAACATGTTGAATCAAAAGAAAGGTTTAACTTTTTGAGATGAATTCACACATCACAAAGTAGTTTAACAGATTCCTTCTTTCTCATATTTATCTAATGATATTTGCTTTTTCACCATAGACTTCAATGCGTTCCCAAATGTCCCTTCACAGATTCTATAAAAGCAGTGTTTTGAAATGGCTGAATCACAATAAAGGTTTAACTCTGTGAGATGAATCCACGCATTACAAAGGAGTTTCACAGATGGCTTCTTTCTAGTTTTCCTATCAGGATATTTGCTTTTTAACCATAGGCCTCAATGATCTCCCAAATGTCTCTTCACAGATTTTACAAAAACAGTGTTTCCAAACTGTTGAATCAAAAGAAAGGTTTCTCTCTGTGAGATGAATCCACTCATCACAAAGAAGTTTTACAGGTAGCTTCTTTCTAGTTTTTATCTGGGGATATTCACTTTTTCACAATGGGCCTCAATGCATTCCCAAATATACTTTCACCGGTTCTACAAAAACAGTGTTTCTGAACTGTCGAATCAAAAGAAAGGTTTAACTCTGTGAGATGAATCCACACATCACAAAGCAGTTTCACAGAAAACTTCTTTCTTGTTTTTATCTGTGGATACTTGGTTTGTAACCGTAGGCCTCAATGCACACCCAAATACCCCTTCACAGATTCTACAAAAGGAATGCTTCCAACCTGCTGAATCAAAAGAAAGGTTTTAAACTCTGTGAGATGAATCCACATATCACAGAGCAGTTTCAATGGTAGCTGCTTTCTAGTATTTATCTCAGAATATTCACTTTTTCATCATAGCCCTCAGTGCACCCCCAAATGTCCCTTCACAGATTTTAGAAAAACAGAGATTCCAAACTGCTGAACCAAAAGAAAGGTTTAATTCTGTGAGATGGATCCACACATAACAAAGGAGTTTCACAGATCCTTCTTTCTATGTTTTATCTGGGGTATTCACTTTTTCACTGTAGGCCTCAATGAGCTCACAAATATTCCTTCACAAATTCTACAGGAACAGTGATTCTAAAGTGCTCAGTAAAAAGAAAAGAGTAATTATGTGAGAAGAATCCACATAATTCAAAGCATTTTACAGGTAGCTTCTTTCCAGATTTATCTGGGGATATTCACTTTTTACCATAGGCCTCAATGAGCTCTTAAATGTCTTTTCACAGATTCTACAAAAACAGTGTATCCAAACTGCAGAATCAAAAGAAATGTTTATCTCTGTTAAATGAATACACACATCAAAAAGCAGTTTTAGAAATAGCTCCTTTCTAGTTTTTATCTGGGGATATTTAGTTATGCACCATTGGCCTCCATGTGCTCCCAAATGTCCCTTTGTAGATTCTACAAAGGTACACTCCACAAATGACTGAATCAAAGAAAAGGTTTATCTCTATGAGTAGAATCCACACATCACAAGTCAGTTTCACAAATAAGTTCTTTCCAGTTTATATCTGGAGGGGTTCACTTTTTCTGCTTTTAATAAGCTCCAAAATTTCTTTTTGCAGATTCTAAAAAACAGTGTTTCAAAACTGTTGAATCATCTCACTGATGTGAGATGAATCCACACATCACAAATAAGTTTCACAGATAACTTCTTTCTAGTTTTCATATGGGGATGATTGGTAAGTCACCATAGGCCTCAGCACACTCCCAAATGTCCCTTCACAGATTCTACAAAAGGCCTGTTTCCACCTGCTTAATCAAAAGAAATGTTTAAACTCTGTGAGATGAATCAACAGATCTAAAAGCTGTTTCAAAGATAGCTTCTTTCTAGTTTTTATTTGGGGATATTCAGTTTTTTGCCATAGGCCTCAATGGGCTCCCAAATGTCCCTTTGCACATTCTTTAAAAAGAGTGTTTCTAGCCTGCTAAATTAAAAGAAAGGTTTACCTCTG